>NC_056728.1:1404716603-1404881603 GCF_019279795.1 Protopterus annectens
GTCTTGGAGTTCACGAACACCACAAAAGTAGTTACTGAAACAATAAATATGTATATATACATACACACAAACACACACACACACACACACACACACACACACACACACACACACACACACACACACACACACACACACACAAACACACACATATATATATATATATATATATATATATACATATGTTTACACTGTTGACTGGGTTAGCCCTACCGGGCTAGTAACCTCTTTAGAGGGGAGACCAGAGGTGGGATTTATACCATATTTTTTTTTAAGAAAGTTAATGACTGGCTTGTTCTGTCTTATTCTGCTGATTGTATGGAAAGCAATTTACATTACATTTAACTGAATGGAAAGAACAGCCATGAGGGAAAAGAAGCAGAATAATAAGCCATATTTAGAGATACTTAGTGTTTTGTGAGAAATTGATGTCTTATCTAAAAATAGTACAGCTTACCTTAACAGCAGATGCTTGAATGATCACTTATGCGGAAGCCTTAACTATATGGGTTATATTCTGCATTGGATATAACAGCCAGACAGCTTCCAAAGCTTCAGGTCACTTCCACGTGCCCAAACCATTACTCATCTTGATCTGAGTGACTAAAAGACAGGCTTGGGTGCCAAGCCCATCCGAGGTTTATTACCACCCGAGACGGGGAGGCTAAGCTATGAGAGGACATTGCTAGGGAAAGAAAAAATACATGCCCACATGTTGGCATAAAAAAGATACAAAAACAAGGGGGAAGGAGGGAGTGGCTACTGCAGCAGCAATTATTTGAACATCTACTCTTATGGTAATGAGTGGATTGCACACTCTAAATTGGTCCTAGATGTGAGTGTGAATGTGAGTGTGTGGTGTGGAAGATCTGACATGGCAGGGTAGCAACCCAGCAATGTAAAACCTGGCTCTAGATGATTGCCACTGTTCTAGTGACAACCCAACACCATGTGCAAAAATGTTAAAAGGGATGGATGGATGTTATGATAAGTTTACTTACACAACTGTACTATGTTCTTCATATCGATCACAGCTGTAGTAGCCTTAGCTATATGGGTAGATTACCATAGCTTAAAATATTGGGAAGGTGGAAACTGAAGGCTCCAGAAGCCCCTGGAGAATGGTCCTAGCAAAGCTTGTCCTACACCTGTAGTTGGAATCAAGTTTATACTGCTTTGTAAAAGTATGCGCAAAGGACTTAGTTGCAGATTCTAGAATACTTTTAGTCCATCCCTTTCCATAAAGCCATAAGTGAATCCAAGGCCCTTGAGCCTACCTGGAACAGTTTTGCTGTGGTGGTAATAACAAAAGTAATAACCTGAGATGACCATTCGGAAATAAGTTTGCTTTGACACAAGTTATCTATTCTTCTTACTTTCACAAGAAATGTACAACTGATCAGAAGTTCGTAAAGATTTTGTTCTATCAAGATAGTACCTGAGTTGTCTGCAGACATCCAAGGTAGTATCCTTTCTCCCTAATTTTTAGGTACTGGAAAGAAAACAGGGAGATGGATAGATTGGGTTAACGTAAACGTGGATACCACTTTAGGCATAAAAGGAGGATCAGTTCTCAAAGAAATACTGTCTCTGTGGAAGATGAGATAAAGAAGTTGACCCACTATAAAAGCATGCAACTCAGACACTTGTCTTGCTGAGGTCAAAGGAGTCAGATAAAATGTTTTCCATTGTTAAAAACCTCAAGTGTTAGTTTCTCTAACAAAGTTAAGATCACAATGAGGAGCCACTGATTTTCTAGGAAGCTTCTTATGTAAAACCTCTTTCAAAAACAATTTCACATGAGATTGCATTGAAAGAAGGAACTCCATGGGCAGACATGCAGAAATTGCCAACAAATAAACCTTGACAGAGGAGTAAGACAGGCTATATGATAACTCACAGAAATATTGTAAAAACAGAGAAACTCTAGCCTTCAATGGGTGTGCAGTCTTTTGTTGGCACCAACTAGAAAACCTTTTTCATTTACTAATATATGATCTTCTAATACCAAAATTTCTTGTCTCCATTAATACCTGCTGCATGTCCTCAGAAAACAGTTGTCTAAAACGTATTAAGACACTGTTATCCAAGTAATCACCTGTAGTTGTTTGGGGTCTGGATGTATCAAATACCCCTGATCATATGGGAGTAAATACAGTCTGTGAGGAAGCTTGTGGTAATTACCCCTGGCCAGTTTAAATAAGGAAAAACTGTTGCTGGGGCTGGGAGGGAGCCACTGCAATAATCTCTGTGGAGCCGCTCTGAATCTTCAGAAGTACCCTGGATATTGGTGGAATAGGTTGAAATTCATAAAGAAACATGCCTGTCCAAGGAAATGAAAAGAAAAGAAAAGGCATCTGCATTCCAGGCTTTCTTGCATGGAGTCCTGGAAGAGAAATTTGCCAATTGATTGTTTAGAGAGGAGGCAAAAAGGTCTACCTGATGAATTCCACATTTATGGATGAAATCATGGAAGACCCTCAGATTCAGTTTCTATTCATGAAGGTCTGCTATGGTCCTGCTCAGCTTGTCTGCCACACAGTTTTGCTGTGACAGAATGTAAGATGCCTGTAGATTAACATTGTGCTGTAAAGCTATATCCCATACTAACATGGGGAACCTGCATAGGGGGTAAGAGCCCCCCCCCCCCAATTTGTTTAAGTGCAACATCACTGTGGTATTGTCTGTAAACACTTGAAGAGTTCCTGGGGTCCATAGACAGTTCAGAGAGTTGATAGCATTTAAAAATGCTAGCATCTCTTTTATGTTTATGTTGTTTAGACTGTCTTTCTTGTCCCAAAGATCCTGCAGTTTTTTATATGCATTCACGCTGCTCCTCAGGCAAAGTCTGAGAAGTCTGTTGTAAATGACTGCTTTGGAGCAGCAGGAAAAGATGGAATATCTGGATTCTTATAAACTGGATGTCTTCGCCAACCAATTTCCCTTTTCATGAGTCTCATTACTGAAATTTGAAACAACAATGGGTGTTAATGCTGGACCAAAGAGATTTCAGATACCATTGTATCCTACTCATGTCGGTCTTGCAAGAGATATCATGAGACTCATGGAAGCCACCAGACCCAGAAAACTGAGGTATTCCCCCACTGAGACAGAAGTTTGAGTGGAAACCCCATGGAATACATGTTAAATACAGATCAATTTTTCCTGTGAAAGAAAGTTTTTTGTTCTGAGATGTCTAGCAGACACCCCAGAAACACAATCCTCTGAGAGGCATTCAGAAAAAACTTATGAATGTTCTCTTGAAATCCTCGCCTGTGTAGGAGATTTCTCCCCCAAGAGAGGGATTCCTGACACTTTGAAAACGACTTTATAAAGATAAATAAGTTGTTCAAATATGAAAAAATGTGAACACCCTGTAGCCTGAAATGAGCTATAACTGGAGCCAGACACTTTGTGAGCACTCTTAATACTATGGATAGCCCAAAGGTTAAAGGAGAGAAATGACAGTGTGATTCAGAAACACAAAAGCCTTAAGAAACATCTGTAATCTGGATAACTAGAAATGTGATAATATGCATCTTTTAACACTAAGGTTACTAGAAAACTGAAATGCTGAAGAAACTGTTGCCAAACAGAGAAATGAAGATTAAGACCTTATGGAAGGGATATGTGGTTGCCAGTGTGGAAGTAGTGTCACGGGCCATCATATTGTCATTTTGACTTATTTAACTGTCCTTTGTTATGGGCGGGGGGGGGAATCCTGCATTCTTAAATGGAACTTCCCTACCATTGCTTTGTAAACGTCTGCTTACCAGCATTCTGCTGAGACTGCTTATTTTGTTTTTTTGATAAAATTAGATGAGGGAGCAGAAAATCCCTTGGAAAAATTAGAGGAAGAGGGCTGAAAAATCTGAGACAGTTCCTGAATCAGCTTACCTCTGACATCACACGTTTTATTAACCCCTGCAGCAGTGGGTCCAAAAACTAATTTTCTTATACAAGGTAGAATTCAAAATTCCATTTGTGACATCTAGGAAGTTCTGAAAACATAGCCAGGCAAAGCTTCTTAAAAAATGGTGGCAGCAGCCCTAAAAATAATATCTACAGAGTCATAAACACATTTCAAGCAATGAGCAGTGACTTGAGAAGTAAAAGATATTAAACTACATAGTACAGATTTCCTCCTAAGATGAAACTGATGCCAAAATATTCCTCATACTTTAACAATTAGTCAGGATAGACTTAAAAATATGAGCCTGACAGTTTAAAATTCTGAAAATCAAAATTGCAGAAGCATACACTTTTCCCCAAATTTATTAAAAGCTTTTCCATCATTATCAGAAGAAGAAAGACTAGAATAAACAAAATGCTCGGCAACAGCTGAATTTACTTAAAGATGTAGCTGGTGGGTATAAACACTTAAAAGACTGAGGAACTTAATGCAATCTATCTGCTTTCTTAGTGACAGCAAGCTGACTGTCAGGGAAACCACAGGCTATGACAAAAACATCACTGAATGTTGACAGAATGGGGGGGGGGGGTGAGTGATGGTTCTGGAAATTCCTGGTGTAACAAGTCAGTGTTCTCCCACTGAAAACGTTGGTTTACCCTGGAAACACTGAAAAAAAAATCCCTCACAGTAAGTATCAGATGAACCACTCTTCTCAGTACCTCAGTCAGAATCCTGAGGAGAACAAATGCATTTGTCCCTCCATAATCCCATACAAATTCCAATTCTTGAACCTCTTCATGGAAAGAGGAATTCCTTTTCCTTGTAACGAAAGCTACCTTACAAGAAGGATCAACAGCCTGTTCAAGATCTTGTGCCAAGCTCAACAAATTACTCCTGTCCAGAGTAACTGACATGTGAGAAGATAAGTGTTTAGTTTTCTGTCTGTTTTTGATAAGAAATTTGTGGAAAAAACTGACTCAGTATTGCCAACAACAGCATCCCCAGGGATGGGCACAGAATTTTGGATAAGCAGGGGTATATTCCCTGTCCCATTTCTCATTACCAACAAGAGTGTCTGTCTCTTACCCTCTGAGGGGAGCTCGGTGCATGGCTAATCCTTGGCCATGGTGGCTGTATGACAACACCAGAGGTATCCGAAGAAAAAGATGAGTTGTCTGAGAACCAGCGTTGGCAAAAGCAGAGTCACATACCTACAGCCGTGGAAAATGACCAGCTTGCAGTGGTGGCAAAGGCTGCTTAACAGTATTTTTAATTTTTGTGACTGGAAGAAGGTCCAACTAAGGGATCACTATGTTGTCCCATGTTCAAGCTGAAAATTGTGCTGGTTTCCTGAGGAACATTGCAGTTGATAAAACAGAAAAGGTACAAAAAAGTTACTTTTCACCAGAAAAAATAAAGTACTTTAAACACTTTCCCCAGTCTCCAAAAATAAAATAAGCAGTTTCACCACAGAAGAAGTACTTTTAAACAGGCTTTTACAACAAAAGTAAAAAAGTGCACTCCAGTTTAAAAGTACATAAAATTCAAGAGACAGTCAAGGAAGATAGTTTTTCCTACTTTAAAAGTACTTGTTTTCCACAAAAAAGTAACTTTAAATAAGTAATGAGTAATGTGGATTTTTTTTTCCCAATGGGAACTTATCTGTCCAGCTAAGGATAAACATTAGCCGACCATCAAGCCTCGAAAGCCTGCAGAAGAGTGCTCTTCTCAGCCGCAGGAAAGCTCTGAAGGGTTTGGCACCCAAACATTTTAGTCAGCTCAGCTTGAGCTTACTACTGGTTTGGGTGCTTTGAAGTTGCTATGAAGCTTTGGAAGCTGGCTGACTGTTACATTAGGCAGGATATAACCCATATAGCTAAGGTTACTGGAGCAGTGATCAATATGAAGAGCATCAAAAATTGATCAGTGTGGCAGCCACTATCAGGCCATTTTGAAGACAGAACAAACAATAAAGTAATACTAACCACTTCAATTGATGCATGGACACATAGAACACCAATGAGGATTGAAATCCTTTTTTTTTTTAATAGCTGCGATTTTATCACAATGGAGAAGTCTTTGCTTAGAAGAATTCCCAATCATGCTAAACATTTCCAGTTCAGGCACTGCTCTACTTCTCATTCTCGTCTTGTGGGGCTGCAACAGGGAAAGTGATCTTATGCGTGAATTAGCCATGTGCTCACCCTCAGAAATGGCTGTAGCTCCAAATTTGCTATTTTTTACTCTAGGAGGAAAAACTGTTACATTTATTTGTATGGGAGTACTTGCAATGCAGGTAAATCCAGTGAAGCTTTGGGGGTGGGGATGTTAGTGTGGGTAAATGTGAGTGTGTGTGTGTGTGTGTGTGTGTGTGTGTGTGTGTGTGTGTGTGTGTGTGTGTGTGTGTGTGTGTGTTTGTGTGTGTGTTTGTGTCTGCCTGCATGAATATGTGTGGTATGAGAGTGTAACTTCCTGGGTGGACACAGTAGGGGGGATAGGTAGAGAATCTCAAGTGTGGTTGCGTGTTTGCATGTGTGTTGGACTGTGCATGCAGGTGAAAGGGTGTTTCTATGAGTAAAAGCAAGTTTTTTGGGGGCGGCTTGTGTGTGTGTCTGTGTATGTGTGTATGTGGGAGGGAGAGTGTGTTTGGGGAGAGGGTGCCTTTGCTAATGTATGGCATGGGCTGCTAGAAAGAAAACTAGTATGGTCAGCTCCGACAGCACAGTGTTTAATTCAGAGGCATGATAATGACCCAGTAGTGAAGTCTTTCTCATTGTGGCTATACGTGACTCTGAATCAGAGGCGCTGGAAGCTGCTAAAGTGTATGTGTGTGTGTGTGTGGGGGGGGGCAAAGGGTGAGAGGGGCACTTAATGATTTAAAAAGGTGAATTTCTAAAACTATTTACTACCACAACATAGGTTCACTTGCAGGACATTTTAAGCTTAGCTAGTTTCTCTTTTGGTGCTTAAATTAACATTTCCTGATTGGTTTTATCTATCCCATGGCTGATAATTGTATATTAGCCGTAGTGAGAATAAATGTGATCATACTATAGATAATTTGAAGGGACCCATGTAAGAGAAGCAGCATTTAGGAACTGCCTCTATCCATTAGTGGCACGAAGGGCAATCCTGGAGTACATTTTCTATTACCCATCCTTAGATCTAAGTTGCATTTGAATATAGACAGGGATGAGCTTTGCTTTACTTGAATGACTAGTCTATTCTGGAACAGTGGTAGCCTCTGTGATATATATACATCTCTCCACAACATTCAGTTTAGATACCTGGCCTGAGTATTTCTGATGCCATTTGACTTGTTGATGTTCAGCAGGTCCATCTGTATTAGGTCGGAGGATGCCTTGTATGCCAGATATGTCACCTCTAAGCACTCTGTAGGATACTGAGTATAGTGATAAATCTTTGAGGTGGTCCATGCAAAACCTGTTGTTTAGGATGTGTATGCCTTTAGCAAGGTATCTCTGTGGGTACTCCAATTGTTGCATGGGTCTGGACAGATACATGCCAAAGTGGGCATTATACAAAATGATTGACCTAATGAGGACTTTGTAAAGGGGGACAATAACATCTCTAGATCTATTCACAATCAATTTGTTTATAAGCTGTGCAATATAGAAAGACTTTCTCATGACTCTGGGCACATGTTGGTCAAAAGTTAGGTCACTGTGCACACAAGTTCCCAAATGCCAAACAACTGGGTCAGTTCTCAGGGGGCATTGTCAATTTTGCAGTTCCCTGGATTAGATTACTGTATTTCTTGGAGTTCAGTTTCAATTCATGATTCTGGCACCAGTTATTGTTTGGGACAAACCTTCCTGCATGATGGTTAAGTCATTTGGGGATTCAATAACTGCTCCTAGCTTGCAGTCATCTCAGACTTAATCAAAGCCCTTTGGTATTTTCTTTTACTTTTGAGATGTATATGCCGAACAGAAAAAGTCTCAGCACTGAACCCTGGAGCAACTCCATTGGTGACTGGTCTCTTCCCTTATTTTCATCTATTGCATCCTGTGAGCAAGCATACATGTTTGCGTTCTTTGATTCACCTACCTGATTGCATTGTATTACATTATATTCCTTGTATAATACAGCACCACTTGTTAGAATGTGTTTTAAATTTGTGGTTTGGAACAGTCTTCTAGTAAGCAATGAAACAAAATGTATGGACCAATAAAGAAACAACTACCCATTTCAGAAAATTTCAACCATAAAAGGCCACTCAAACTTCTGTCATTACAATCCACCAATATCAGTAAATATGCAAAATCTCTGCAGAAGTAAGTCATCTAAATAATTCCACATTGAAGGGATCTGTAAATAATGAAGAAGTTGCTGCTAGCAACAACTTTATTTTTCATTGTTTCATCTACAAATAAAGTGCCTGTTGCCCTTGAAGAATAAATCGCCTATGCTACATTAAAAAATGACAAGCTAGTAATTTTGCAATGCAGAATGGATGGCAAACTGATGACAGGTTCATAGTTACTAGATAACTCCTCCAAAGGAGGACATTCATAGGACTGCAGCATCCACTCCCATTAAAGTACAACACAGCACAGTATCAGTGATCCATCTGCATACTGTGGGAGTAGAACCCACAGCCTTCTGCATCAAAAGCAAGTATACTACCTGTTGTGCTACTAACAATGCAAGCAACTTAGCATGAGTAGCACTAAACTTCTCTTCCTCTGAAGCTCTCAGCTCCTTGTAAAATCCACTTGACACTCAACTAAATCTCTCAACTTCACAGCACAATAAATCTGGAAAAAGCCAAAATTTATTTGGGGGTGGTGGGCAAAGGCCCAAAATCAGGGACCCATTTTAAATATTGCCTGTACAATCTTAGAAAGTTGCTACAATAAAGTGGTTTGTGTTACCATGTGTTTCCTGAAAGATAGGAAGACTGAAACTTAAAGCCATATCATTATTTAGTGAATTCAGTTCTCACTGATTTGCCAGAAAACCACAAATTTTAAGAGGAACATACCAAAAGTATGAGCAAAATATTCTGTGAAAGTCTGGACGGTTGAGAGCTATGGACTCAACGCCCTGAATCACAAGTAGTGGTATGGGTAGAGAATTCAGGCTCTTGTTTGAGCCTGAGTAACACTAACTAGCAGGTATACCTAACTGGGGCATTTTACACACACACACACACACACACACACACACACACACACACACACACACACACACACACACACACACACACACACACACACACACACACACACACGCACACACACACGCACACACACACACACACACACACACACACACACACACACACACACACACACACACAAACACACAAAATGGAGTAGCATAACTTGTGCAAATACAAAACTCTCCTTACCGGCATGACTCTGTCTCTGGCAGCACCAACAGAACAGCGGCAGCATAAGTCCTGTAACACAGAGCAATAAAGAACAAGAACAGCTAGTTTAGTTAGTTAACTTCTGCACGCGAATCCACGTTAGCGTGCAAACTCCACTTCATTAATTTTTCCTGACAGGTCTTGCAGCTGTAATTGACCTGTGTTGGGTAATTAGAGTATGCAGTGAGGATTTTAGGGACACTCAGAGTACATGTCTAACCCTATGGCACTTTAACGACCAGTCTAGTACTACAGTTACTACTTTATCACTTCAAGGTATTCACATACCTGTCTTGCACTTATCTATTTACTATACATAAAACAGATTTTTTTGTAATCCTCTATACCCGATTCAACAATGCTGCTGCTTCATAATTACTAGGGCAAGTAATGAGGGCTACAGGACTAAAAGTATCATTTGAGAAAGGAAATAGGGGGCATGTGTATCATTTGGTTGTCAGATAAATATCACTTAGGGAACGGAATGAATGGCAAAACTGATAGAATGGTAAAACAAAAAGGAGAAATAAGTCAGTTTATGAAATAGAGTAGAGAAATGATCTCGCTGAATTGACCAAATTACATCTAGTTATTACCATATTGGCATACCCTTGAACATATGTCATTGGCCTAGTAGTAGTAGTATGGTTACCAAATTTAAGCATAACTTTATTCACTTTTTCTTGAAATTAAATACATGTCTGAGCAAACGTTTATTTGTAGCGATGTTTTAGTATACTAACCTACAACAGTAACCCACAACATGAGTTAATATTCATTATTAGAGTACGAATCTCAATATTTCTGGCCATGACAATATGTATTATTGTTTTAACAAACTGCATTCACAGCTAGCAGGATAGGACACCCAGGTATAGTAATAGGTCAGTTACTGGAACTAGTAGAGACTGGCAGCGACTCTCTCAGATGCAGTTCCAGTACCATTGCTGGGAAAAAGAGGAGGATAGCCTATACAGGATACAGAGGGAATATTTGGGCAAAAAGACCTCTCTTCATATCCCTGACACACTTCACTTAAACTAGAGTGGATCAGAGGCCTTAAGGCATGAACTGATGGTGTCATCAACAAAAAAGTAATGTTTAAATCACTCTGGATGTTCTAAAGGGTGGAATTACTGTATTGTGTGGATATAACAGTCTCCCTAATCAATGTCAGAGGAAGTGTGACATAAGATGGTGAAAGTTAGACTGATAATCAAGGACAAGGGAATGTATATAGACACAGAAGACAAACAGCATGAGCATTCAAAATAAGGGCTCAGGAGTAACGCAGAAGGTGGTGCGAATATGCACTGCGTAAGGAGAAGCATGGCTGAAATATGACTGATGTATGGAGAAGGATAAAAAAGACAAATTTGCAGCTGTAAGGATGACTAGGGCCTTACCTGGTCATACTAGGGGTATCTCGTGTCTAACATACAAGAACATTAGAGGGGGGTACAGAAGCAAGCAAGGGGATACATTATTAATACAGAGGGAATATAAACCCAAAGAGTATGAAAAGAACTGCAGAACACAAGAACAGTGCAGTCCCAGTTGGAGAGTAACAGAAAGAAAATGAACAAGTAACGGTAATCGTCATTGGAGAGGTATAACGCAGTGTCAGTAGGGAATGTTAGCCTGTTCAAGTTAGTCCTCGGTGTGCTACCCATGCTGTATTATAAATGAAAAGCAGCATTTTACAGTGATTTTTTGAATCAAGAAGCCTCAAAAAATAAAAATAAAATAATGAAGATGAAAGCTATGTGCTGGTGGTAAGAAATGGGAAAAGCACACGTGTTAAAAAAGCCAAAAGCCCATAGATACATCACATCTGGACATGAACAAGATGGAAAACATTTTAAAGACTAGACTCCAGGATTTCTAAAGGTGAAGCTCATAATGATTGTGCCACTGAAAAGACCACATAATGAAAGCTGCATTTATAGACATAACCAGAAATAGATGACTTTTAATGAAGGTGGGACAACTGAAATAAAGAAATACATTAAAGTGAAAAGAAGATCCCTTAAATATCAAAATACATAACCAAAAACAGTTCAAGCATCAAAAGAAATGATTCAGACTTGTACCTAGGCAATGAGGTAGGCACAAAAAGGTACACCAAGGGATGGTGCTGGCAGGAAGAAGGCTTTTCTAGATGGTGAATATCCAGAGAAAATTGTAATTACTGGAATCCATAAAGACAACAGAATGAGTCTTTTTCACAGTGTGAGTTAAAGTGGAGAAAACAAAAGAGTAGTCATACGAGGAAGGTGGGTTAATTAATGCATGGAGAAAAGGAAAAGTTGCAATTCTACACTGGCGTCACAAAGAATCATGAAAGATCAGTACAGTAATGGAAAGGAGCACAGAATAGCATGAAAAGAGATTACACGATAGAAAGAGAAGACAGAATAAATATTATTTTTGACAGGCAATTCAGCAGGCTGAGATTTAATATGCTGTTGTTTAGAAGGAGCTTGCTGGAAACATGCAGACCTAGTGATAGTCATGGAGAACAGATTTTATTGTACCTCCTACTGGAGCAGCTTCATTTGAGCACTGGTAATACAGGCAGCTAGTAAGCTTCACTGCCATGCTGTCTGGGCAAATGAAAGATGGAAGGAACACTAGGAGAGACATAGCTTAAAAGATTCAAAGGGAAGGAGTTTATGTAATGAATGTTTGTCAAATCAATCTGATCAAATTCCCAAATGGTGCATAGAGTTGCAGGGCTCAATGATTGTGTTCCTGTTAAGCCTGTGTTGAAAAATAGAAGGCTACGCCGATAATAGGCTTGATCTCTTTAAATGTTAATTGTTTTTGGAGGGATCCTTCTGCGGTTTTGATTGGTTAGCTTAGAAAGTTTGGACAGAATATATTATTGATTTGTTTGATTTTACTATGTCTGATGAAGTATTGGTTAACAATATGAAAGCACTCACATCTGTTGTTTTATTAAAGTTGTTTTTACTGGAATTTATTGGAGTCCATTACTTCTGCTGGGTTGTTTATTTGGTATAAATTCACAAATGGGTCAACAAACCAAGAAACAGTAGCCTGGCAAGTGAATATCACCGAAGTGATTGAATGACACTGAAAACAGATCAAGAGCTGGAAAACTGCAGGCTGAGGAGAATGAGAAACTGTTAAATCTGCATGCTGAGGAACAAGAGAGACAGAGGCAGCATGAGAAGGAGATGCTGACTCGTCGCCAGAGTCATGGAGGTAATGGGGAAGGGAATAACTGGACCCCAGAAGTACAAAAGGTCAGTAAATTTCTTCCGCAGTTTAAAGAGGGGGATAATTTTGATAGCTTCATTCATATGTTTGAGAGGGTATGTAAACAGTATGAAGTTGACTAAGGGCTCTGGGTACGGTTTCTGACCCCTTTACTCCATGGTAAAGCTGTAACTGTTCTGTCCAAAATGTCTGAAGTTGCATGTTTTGATTATACTGCTGTAAAAATAGTCTTTTAGAAATGTTTAAGCTAACACCTGAAATGTATAGGAAAAAGTTTCGTGAGCATAGACACAAGGCAGATGAAAGTGTGTGTGAATATGTTGCTGAATTGAGCACTTATTTCCATAGGTGGGTGAGTGGTAGACAATGTGCTACTTCAGATAAGTTGGGGAAGAAGGGAGACCTATACCTGGCAAGCAGGGCAGCCCTGCACAGGAAAGGAACTCCCAGTACTGCTCATGGGTCTAAAGGAACCCATGGTGGGCAGCACAGACTGCCACAACAGAATCTGCCAGTAGCAGGAGAAGCCACTAGTCCAGGTACACATACAGGAGCTAGGGTTAAATGTTTTGAATGCAACCAGTGGGGCCATGTGGCAAAGACATGTCCACAGAGGCAAGGTGCGGAACCAAAGGTGAGGAAGCCAGTAAGTGGGAAAGACAAAATGCCAATAATAGGTTGTCTTGAGACACCAGGGGTACTAAACTACCATCCTGCAGATGTCCTGAGAGGGAAGGATTTGGATGAGGCAGTACCATGTGCTTATGCAGTTACACACAGTCAGGCTTGGAGACAAGCATGTGGATCTGGTAGCCTGGGGGAGACCCAGACAGACTGCATACTTGCAGCCAGGACTGGTGAGGTGGTTACTTCATGGAGTGAGCTACGCAGTAGCAGTGAGACTGAAGATGAGCCACAGCTGCTTATGGGTACTGATGGTTCCTTGGACAGAGTGACTGCAAAGGTAGAGGTGAGTAGTAGTACCCAGGCTGACAATGAGGCACCACTGTCAGAGGATGCCAGACTTCCTGTGGAAGGGGAGCTGGGAAGGGTTACAAGGAGACAGTTGAGACAGGCTCAGCTCTCAGACCCTATATTGCAAGGCCTGAGGCAGGTAGCTAGGGAGGCACCTGATTCTCATGGAAAGGGGGAATCTGTATATTGGGACAAAGGGTTACTATACAGAGAGTGGACCCCTGAGGGAGGGCTAGAAGGTGAGAGAGTACAGCAGTTGGTAGTGCCTAGAGCCTACCTTCTGGCACTTCTAGCTATAGCCCATGATATTCCCTTTGCAGGTCATATGGAAATAAAACATATGAAGAGGCATATTATGCATAACTTCTATTGGCCTGGAATTTCCAGAGATGTAACAGGGTACTGCAGGACCTGTGAGCAGTGCCAAAAGGTAGGCAAGACAATGTGAGAGCTCCTTTGATGCCTTTGCCTGTGATTGAGGAGCATTTCAGAGGATAGCTATGGGTATTGTGGGCCTTCTGAGTACCCCAAGTTCCACAGGGAAAAAGTATATCCTAGTGGTATTGGATTATGCTACACAATACCATGAGGCAGTGGCTTTGTCCTCCATTGAGACAGAGAAGGTGGCAAATGCTTTGTTAGAGATTTTCAGCAGGGTAGGTTTCCCAAAAGAAATACTGACTGACAGAGGTGCCAATTTCATGTCAGACCTGATGGCTTGTCTGTGGAAGTCCTGTGGGGTGAAGCACATGAAGACCACCTGCTACCATCCCCAGACTAATGGTCTTGTTGAGAGGTTAAACTCTGCAATCCAGTCAATGCTATGGGCATTTGCAGATCAGTTTAAGAGGGAGTGGGACAAAGATTTGCCCCATCTGTTGTTTGCTTACAGAGAAGTTCCACATGAATCCACAGGTTTTTCACCCTTTGAGTTGCTGTATGGGCATAGGGTGAAGGGACCTCTAGATTTAATTTGAGATGAGTGGGAAGGTGAATGCAAGTCTCACAAGGAGTCTGTTGTGGCATATGTCCTAAACCACAGGACAAGGCTCAGGGAGCTCATGGGCTTGGCCCAAGAGAACCTGGCAGAAGCCCAACAACAGAAAAAGGTATGGTATGACAGGAATGCTTGAGCTAGAAGGTATGCTGTGGGGCAGCAGGTAATGGTTCTTATTCCTGTCAGACACAACAAGCTGCAAGCAGCTTGGGAGGGACCCTACAAGGTGGTAAGAAAGGTAAGTGATGTTAACTACATGGTGGACTGCTAGGCAGATGGCAGGGGCACAAATTGTACCATGTTAACATGATGAAACCTTATCATGATAGGGAGGCCCTTGTGCTGAGCATTTACAGTGGATTGCAGGAGAAGTCTGAGGGAGATCTGAGGACTGATCTCCTCAGTGAGGCTCGGGCTGACACCTCAGTGGAAGGGGTAGCAATGTCCCAGCAGCTATCTTCTACCCAGGTTTGAGAAATCTGAGCAGTGTTGCAGGAATTTGGGGATGTTCACTGGGAAACCAGGGTGCACCCACCTGGTGCAGCACCAGGTGGATACAGGACCCCAAAGGCCTATTAGGTAGGCCTCTTATAGCATGCCTGAGAGAGTCAAACAGACTTTGAGGGAGGAGGTACAGGAGATGTTGGAACTAGGGGTGATTCAAGAGTCCAACAGAACCTGGGCCTCCCCAGTGGTGCTGGTGCCAAAGAAGGATGGCAGCACCAGGTTCTGTGTGGACTACAGGAAATTAAATAATCACACAGAATCGGACGCTTACCCCATGCCTAGGACAGATGAGGCCCTAGAGCAGCTGGGTGGGGCTAAGTATCTTACAACCATTGATCTTAACAAGGGTTATTGGCAGGTGCCCTTGACTCCCAGTGTTAGACAGAAGTCAGCCTTTGTTACTCCTTTTGGCTTGTATGAGTTCACAAAAATGCCCTTTGGGATGAAGAATGCCCCAGCAACTTTCCAGAGGCTGGTAGATAATATCCTAGTAGGAGCAGGAGGGTTTGCCCTTGCTTAATTAGATGATATTGCCATCTACAGCCATTCCTGGCCAGAGCACGTTCAGTATGTCAGGGAAGTGCTGGGCAGACTACAGAGGGCAGGTTTGACCATTAAGCTGAGAAAATGTCAGGTGGGTAAGGCAGAGGTCTCCTACCTAGGACATAGAGTGGGGAGTAGTAAGATAAGGCCAGAACCTGCCAAAGTGGAAGCCATTCAGGCATGGCCTGCACCTCTTACTAAAAAGCAGGTGAGGGCATTTTTAGGGACAGCATGGTACGTACCACAGAAAGTTTGTCCACAGTTATAGTACCATAGCTGCTCCCCTCACAGACCTGACAAGGAAGAACAGGCCAGATAAGGTAGTGTGGACCCCAGCATGTGAGCAGGCATTCCAGAAGCTTAAATAAGAAAATAATTTGTTGTGCAGGTGGATGCTTCAAACAATGGGGTGGGGGCTGTACTTAGCCAGATTTCTTCAGAGGGGGAAGAGCACCCAGTGGTTTATCTCAGTCATAGGCTCCAACCCAGGGAGGAATGCTATGCAGCTGTAGAGAAGGAATGTCTAGCCATAGTGTGGGCACTGCAGAAACTCCAGCCTTATCTGTATGGAAGGAAATTCACTGTAATTACAGATCATGACTCCCTAACATGGTTAAGCAGAGCCAGCCAGCAAAATGCAGAGTTGCTAAGATGGAGCCTGGAGTTGCAAGCATATGATATGTCAGTGCAGCACAACAGTGGGGTTAGCAATGCCAATGCAGATGGGCTCTCAAGACAGGGAATGGGGTAAGGTACACTCAGATAGACCTAACCCTCTTAAGTGGCATTTCTCAAGGGTCACTTAAAAACTAGCTTGAGTTCTCGGGGGGGGGGGGGATGTGAAGACTGGTAGAGAAGCACCGGTGAAGGCTGCCAGCCTAGCCAGATAGAATTTTGCAGATAATTCTGTCATTTGTAAATATGAAAGTAAACTACAGGCTTGTTGTCTTAAATGTAAAGAAATACTGTTACATGTGGAACTGGAAATAAATGTGACAACAGTGCACTCTACTGACCAAAGTAAAGCATGTGGTAACCCTTTGAAGTAGACAGTAGTGCCAAAAAGCCTAGATGAAGAGATTCTTTATATTGTTTTAACCAAGAGCTAAATTGCTAGATTTAAAGATGCAAATGTATTTTTATGCTCTGTTCCTGACCAGCTGCAAGATAACAAAGGGGAGATGTTAAGAATGTAAATGCAGTTAATGTGTAGCCTGGGAACTCCAGGAAAGTGTAACAGAATGATGTAATGTTTATCAGAACTGCAGTTTAAATTTAAACAGTGAGTACCAGAGATTATTAAGCATTTTTGTCTTGATCATCCAACTCACAGCACTCTGCCTGTTTTCTTATTTAAGTTGTCTGAGACTTGTGTTTTCTTTTAGGGATAGCTAGAAGCTAGAAAGTTTAGACTAAGTGTTTTCTGTTATGTCAAAACTGTACTACTGAATTGTTTTAAGTATTTCTGTGTGATCTCTGAACTCTTGACTAGCACTGACTGTGTAGTAGAAAGTATTGTCTTGTGGTTTTAATTATTTATTATTAAATATTTTAAAACCTATTAACTGTGGCTGGTTTGTGTAGAGATAATTTAAGCTCTAGAGTACATTGCATATTTATAGTGATTAATGTACCAAGTCCCTCTAATAAGCCTTGACTGTTTAGTCACATCTACTAATTGGATAATAATATTGCACAATAATAATTGGACACCCTTTTAAGGGCCTTTGAGTAGCTGATAAATATTAGCTGGGTGGTGGCAGTAATTACTACCGTATAGTCTGGGTAAAAGGGGCACAGCTGGAGAACCTGTGCCAGCCTTCCCCAGAAGTGTATGTGTGGTTATATAAACTCTTATCTCAAAGTGTTTGTGTCTCAGCTACTTGGGCAGGGACACAGCACAGGTTGGACAGAGAGGGTGCTGGAGAATTTTAGCTTGCCCAGCTAGGCTGAGATCTGGACCATATAGCTGTGCCATTGGGGAGTCTTATTGGGGACTTCTAGAGCAAGGGAGCGACCAGCCCCGGACTGACTGTGATCTCTGTGTGCTCTTAAGGGAAATTGCACTTTAGTGTGTGTATTTGTTATCCTTTCCTCATATATGAGACGCCCTCTCTGGTGTTAGTGGTGAGGATTGAGGCTCCTTGACTGATGGGCCAGGGCACAGGCATCACACATACATGCACACATATATAATTAGAGCTCTGTTCCCATTAAAGGTCTTCTTAAATGTGGTACATTGTAAAAGCAAGTTTACTATTGCTCATAAGTAATGTTTCAAGGGACAACCACAACACACACACCACATCAACAAACAAAAAATAGACAGTCCATAAAACACACCAACAACACAACCCCGACAACACAAAAAACCACACCAAACACAACAAAAACCCCACAACACAAACCACAAAAACACAACACACCACACACACACAACCACACACACCACACACACCACACAAACCCACTTACAAACCCACAGCCAACCTCCTTACCTACACCCCGTCACCCTACACCCTTTACGCCCGCTCCTAAGCCTAACTCCTAATAACCCCTCCCCCTAAACCTCCCCCTAACCCTAAAAACCCACCCCTATAACCCCTAACCCCTCCTCACCCCCCCACCCCTTAACCTCTAACCTAACCCCCCCTAACCTAACCTACCTAACCTAACTCATAACCCCCCACCCCTATCCCATCGTCCATCACCACACTTACCCCCTCCTTACCCTAACGTCGTCACTACCGCATACTCACACATCCTCGGCGTTGGTGTTGTCATCCGTCGTGTCGGTCTGCCACTCGATTATTCGCGTCGGTCTTCTTAGTTTTCGATCTTCTGGAACAAGGCATCAGCATGGAAAATAATCAAACCAGTTATTTATATTGAGCTTTCAAGGATTTCCCTTTTCACCTGGGGATAAGTCTTCTCCATAATATGGAATATAATAATTATTCTCCAAACGGCATTTAACAATTATGCTCAAAACAGTTTATGAGCTTTAATTTGTATTTTGTAATGTAAGTGTTAGTACAGTGCTTGTTTTCCTAGATGGTTTGGTCTAAGTGTGATATGTAATGTAAGTATTTATATTCCTAAATGGTTTGCTAACACTGTATGTGTTTCTATTTTGGTATATACTCAGATTCAATAGCTCACTAGTGACTTACTATTCATTGCTCCTCACAGTATTAATTTTGACACTGCTAAACTTTTTATTGTATCTTTTATAGGTCCACAGGTGAATACTAGGCTGACTGCCATGAAGGGCCATTTTAAGTCTAGCCAATAACCCAAGATGAGAATCAAACCCTGCACCTTGTATCTATGAGCTAATGACCTTAACCATTATGCTTAAATCACAGAAGTTCAAATTATCATGTGTTTCCTTTGCTCATTGAGCCTGGGTTGTGGCTGAAAAGGGCTATATGACTAGTTCACTTACCCAGTTATCAGTCAATAAATATTTGTCATTTATTACTAATACTTTAAAACATCATCTTAAATAGCATGCATCAACTGTCCAATATGCTTCAACCTTTCCACCATTGGAATATGGCAAAGCTGTGTATAAGTCTAGTGTAAGGTTTCTGTGGATCAGCTGAGCTTTACCTAGCAATAAACCCCTTAGGGTTGCACCTCTGAATTTGAAAAGTGGCCTGTTTATATCCATCTGGCAAGGTAAGCATTTGGGTATAGTTTCTACCCAGAACATGGTGGTAGTACTGTAACAGTTATTTAGACTGTACTATTGCAAAGAACTTCAGTGAATTAAACCATATCTGATGTGATCACCATGCATCTAGAATTTCTCTATTGTTATCCATTGTGGCTATATTTGCTCTGGTTTATCCTGGGCATGCATCCATGTGTGGACATGACCAAGATCTGGGTTATACTTCAGTTTATGTTTGATGGCTTTTATTCTTGCATCTATGGTAGTTGGCATCATTAGCAATCTTTCTGTTGTGGGTGGCGTCATCATCCAGCTTTCTTTGATGGAGGAGTTGAAATTATTATCCATCCTTCTATTGGTAGGAGTAATCATTCCTCCATCTTTGACAAACAGTCTGATCAGTCACAGTTTGGAAATCTTATGATAATTTATTTCTTTATAGGCTAAGTTTATTATATCAAGATTGGTTTTGATTTGAAATAAATGTTAATTGTGGGAACAATACATGCAGAATAATGTTCAGGAAGAGGGGGAATAAGGTTTAAAGGAAAGCAGGAATTCAGCAATTTGTGTAATGTTGGACCAATGGTTGTTACAAAAAAAAGAAAAGATATGTGATGTATTGTTTGTATCTTTCGGCTTTTCCTGGTTAGGGGTCGCCACAGCAGAACTCCGGTCTGCTAATGATTGGTAGTGGATTTTTACGTACCGGGTTACCAGCCCTGACGCACAACCTTACGAAGGCACGCCCCATTCAGGTATGCCTCCACACAGAAGACGCTCTAGCTGAGAATCGAATGGGACAACATCTTGCTATGAGGTGACAATGCTACCACAGCACCACCACCGCAGTGAAGTATATTATACTTGTAATAGGTGACTCTATCGTCAGGCACACTGACGTCCTGCTCACCAGGCTGAACAAGGAGAAGGTCACGGTGAGCTGTCTGTTGGGTGCTAGGATCCGCCACATAACACAAGCACTCAGGTCACTCCAAGGCAAGTACAAATATGACTCAGTCATTGTCCATGCTGGTGTGAATGACCTGAGACGTACCTCCCTGGACTACATGAAAAGAGACATAGAGGAGCTCTCTGAGCATGTAGCCCAGGCCGGTATGACCCTGACCTTGAGTAGCATCTTACCCTCACCAAGAATGATGCCACAATATGAAGACAAGATGATCTATTTCAATAATTGGCTTAAGTATTGGTGTCATTCAATGCCTGTCAGCCTGCGATGACATGCTCGACAAGCCACGATGCTTCGCTAGGGATGGCTTGCACCTGTCACCCCTGGGCTTTCTGATATTGGCAAAGGCTCTTGCTACCCCCATAGTGCCTTTTTTAGGCAAGGCTCAAAAGACAAACCCACCTCCATAGGTATCACAAGGGATAAGAAACTAAGAGTAATTCTACTCAACGCCAGAAGTCTAAACCTCAAGATGCACGCACTTGAAACTCTCCTTAGCATGGAGAACATCGATATCTGTGCAGTAACAGAAACCTGATTCAAGGATCCCGAGAGCACCCCAGCACTACCAAGTTATACCTCATACCATGCTTTGCGGCCCCAAAACTTGGACCGAACTACAAAAGGAGGGGGAGTATCAATATTCGTCAAAGATACCCACACCTCCAGGTTGGTGGCACAGCACGAAGCATCAGATACTATCCATGTGCAACTAACAGTATGTAAAACTGCCTTCCAGTTTATAGCCTGCTACAGACCACCCTCCCAAACACAGGAACCCCACTCGGCCTTCCTGAGAATACTGGAAAATATGAAGGTCTCTCCAAACACCATTATATTGGGTGACTTCAACTACCCAAACATAGACTGGGAGCATTACTCTAGCTCCAACACCCTAGCCCAAAGGTTCCTAGAATTTATAAACTCAATGCTATGGAACAACTTGTTACCACTCCCACAAGAGGAGAAAACATACTGGACCTGATCATCACCAACATGGGGACACTATGCTCCAGACCAGAAGTGTATCCCTCACTGGTAAGATCAGACCATAAACTAATCTCACTGGATATTCACATCCCGACCCCACCCCCTGCCCAGAAAACGACAGTGAAAAACTTCTCTAAAGCAAATTTCACACGCCTCAAAACCGAGGCGGAATCCTTCAAAGCCCCCGGGCCTGTGGAAAATACGGCCCAGACCACAGAATCCTTTATAAACGCATTCTATGAACACCTTCAGGAATGCATGGATCATGCAATCCCAAATAAAACCAAGACCCAATCCTCCAAAGGCAGATGTCCTGTCTGGTGGACCCCAGCCATAAACAATCTATACAATAGAAGGAGGAAGCTACTACATGATAGAGCAAAATCCCAAAAAGGGAAAGCATCTCTGATCAGTATTAGCAAAAAACTACGGGCACACATAAAATCATCTAAGGCCAGCTTCGAGAGAAAAATTGCACAGGACACTAAGGATAATCATAAGGCTTTCTTTAGTTATGTTAGGAACCTGGGTGGGAATTCCCAGATATGCTCAGAATTAGTCCAAAATGACAAAAAATACACCGAGCCCACAGACATTGCCAACATCCTAGCTGACAGGTTCAGTGCAAACTTCTCCCCACCAAAAGGGCAAATATCTATCCCAGCAGAGTGCTGCCCCCGACATCTCAGATGCTCAGGTAAGAGCCGCCCTCTCCAAAGCAAAAAACACAGCATCAATGGGACCAGGCGGTGTCCTGGGCTGCGTCCTACATGAACTCCAAGAAGAGCTAAACCCAAACATAAAACTACTGTTCAATCTTAGCCTTACTACAGGATATGTACCCAAAGAGTGGCATACAGCAACAGTGGTCCCTCTCCACAAAGGTGGTGCCTCAACGGATCCTGGAAACTATCGCCCCATAAGCCTGACTAGCTTGGTCTGCAAAGCTATGGAAAGGATCATCATGGACCTCATAAATAAAGATATTGGGAACCTACAGACACTGGATCCTACCCAGTTCAGCTTTGTTAAGGGTAGATCCTGCCTCTTAAACCTGGTCGATTTCTTTGAAACAGTCACCAAGGCCATTGACGAGGGGAAGGTGGTCCACACAGCCTACCTGGACCTCGCAAAAGCCTTCGATACAATACCCCACTCGGGCATTATAGATAAGCTCACCAGCTTAAATATAAATCCCTATGTCACTAGATGGGTTGCAAACTGGCTCAAGGACAGAACCCACATGGTTAGAATTGCTGGAGCCATGTCAGACTCCAAACCAGTTACAAGTGGCGTCCCACAAGGCTCAGTCCTGGGACCTCTCTTGTTCGGTATATATTTCTCGGCGGTACAGGCCAACATGGAAGGGCTGTGGCTGACCAAGTTTGCAGATGACTGCAAACTGGACGCCATAATCAACTCTCCAGCCGACACAAGCATCCTCCAAAAGGGCCTCATAGAAACAGACAACTGGTGCCAGAGCCATGGCCTCAAGCTAAATGCCAAAAAGTGTATAGTCATCCCCTTTGGCAAAAACAAAGTGCCCACAAATTACCACATAGGTGGTAATCCATTAAGTACAGAAGAAGTCATTAGGGACCTGGGGACCCAAGTTGATAGCAATCTCTCATTTGACAACCACGTGGCCAAAGTGGTTAGAAAACATTTTATATAGCCCACCTAATCATGAAGGGATTCACATCTAGATCAAGGGAGGTCATCGTGCCTCTTTACTCATCCCTCATCAGGCCCATAATTGAGTACAATGCCCCTTTTGGGATGTACCTTACCAGACACCTGCAGCAACTGGAAAGACCCCAAAAGTACCTCACCAAGAGGATCAAAGGGCTCAAACAGATGCCATATGCTGCCCGGTTAAAGAAACTCCAGCTCTACTCAGTGGCATACCGCCTGCTTAGAGGCGATCTGTGCCTGACGTATAAAGCCATGTCCAACCCAGAATTAATGGACATGCTGCACCTCAGAAAATCCAAATCCCATAGAGCTCTGCTCGAGACTTGAACCTCAGCACTGAAATAAATAGGACATGCTGGAGGGACAGATTCATAACCCAGAGGCTCCCTTCACTCTGGAATAAAATCCCAGTCCAGGTTAGGCAGAGTCCCACATTGACTCTCTTCAAGAGGAATATTGATGAGTGGATGGGAGATCGTAGATTTACCCCGGCTATCACTTCTGTGTCACTGTTAGACAGAGGTACAGTATACTAACCTCAAAAAAAGGCATAGCAAAATTAATTTAAAATGGGTGGCAAAAGCCAAACACACTCTGGCTAGGCTTATAAATGCCCTAGGGCAGATAGCCTAGTATGAACCTATGAGCCTATGAACCTATAAGTATATAAATGGAAAAAATGTTAATATGGTTTGTTTTCTTTTTTTTTTTTTTTTTTTGTTAAGAGATAAAGGTATTTTTAAAAAGATTGGTTTTAATTTAGCTTTTTATGACAGTTTTTTTTTTTTTTTTTGGGTGGGGCTGGGGTGTTAACTTTATGCATCATGTTAACAGAGTTTACAATGTATTGTTACATGATTTCAAAAGCATCAACACAATCGGCAGTATATCCCAAGAGAATTTTTCTAGGGTTTTCAACTCTTTCCTGCATATTGCAGATATAATTATTTGCCTGAGTATCCATTTTTATATTTTCTGTTGAACATTTGAAGCAGATGTGACTTTTTTGAATAAAATTGGGAATCTTTGCAACATAAATAGCTCCATTTTTACAGGATAAAAATTCTAGCTGTGCTTAAAATAAATTTGTTGAGAAGGCTCAGTCATAGCCTTCCTTCAAATTACTGCCAGGTCCATCCAGGTGCTTTACATTAATTCTGCCAGGGGCTGACAGAAAGCTTATTGACACATCACAGCTTTGTTGGTGCAGTTCCTGGTGCAACAGCAATTTTGACAAGTTTGATGATCAAATCTGCTGGGCATTGTCTGTACTTGTACAAGGTTGCTAAGGCCTGGAACTCCTTACCTGTATCAGTCATGTCAATACTCTCGCTCCCATCTTTCAAAACCACTCTGAAAGTCTTTCTAGCTAAAGTCTGACTCTCTTCTTCCTCAAATCCGGATCAACTATATCCCTAAATATAAACAAATTACTTCTATCAAATTCTCTTCCCTGACTTTCTCTCTAAATATACCCTAAGCCTGTCTTTCCTTCACTTCATATTGCAATTCCTGTTTGTATTATACTAACTTACATTTAATTTCTGTAAAAACTGTCTAAAATTTCTCTAACTATTAAATGATTATATAACTTTTATTGATTCTTAACCAATGTTTTTATATTGTGTCTAATTTTTTATAATTATTTAAACTGCAAATGTTTTTGTTTTATTTTTGAAGATTGTAAAATTATTGTTCTTAAAATGTTTTGTAATAATCTGGAGCTTTTCTGCCCCGGTCTCGGCTGAAAATGGCCTTCTACTCAGATGGACTTTCCCCAAAATCAAATGTCAATAAATAAATAAATAAACAAACTGTTTGCAGAAGTGAGAATAAATTCTGTCCTTAATTCCTATAACCAGATCCATTCCTTATGGAGCAGTGATATTTACACTTCACCCCATACATATATAGATACTCAAATGCAGCAAGTCTCTTTTATCGTGGAATGTAATTGCAGCTTTGTTTTCTCCAGTGAAATATAAAAACAACTTTTCACAGTCATTCACAGGAATAACAGATTCCACTGATCTACACGGACACTGATTTTCTATTTTTTTCCCTGGGGTGAAATAATAAATCTCAAATATGGACTAAGTATCAGAAAAACACAGGATGTTCATGAAATCATGAAATTTGATATTTTAGGCCAGGGAACTGTTTCATCACAATCTGCATCTCTTCTCATCTTTTCTACTTATGATGCTGTCAGCTTTCCTTACTGACTGCGCTGTAATTAGACTGTCTTAAGTTTGCATATATAATGCAACCATGGTCATGAGCTGATGTCACACTTAACAATCACAGATATACTTCTTGAATTTCATGTCATGAACATGGAATTTCATTTTTTTCTCCCAACAGCTTTGGAGTAACTGACATCTGGGATGGTTTACTGACAGATTTACATATTCCCAAGCACTGAATAACCTTGCACTTTACACTTACCATCTGCTGTACATTCTGCTGTGGGCATGGTGCCTGGCTATCTGCCCTATAGACTATAACATTCTTAAGTGTATTCTTTTCATTCTGCATTTGTTTACGTGCTCTGTGCACACGTTATTAACATAGCTTCTTGTAACACTTAGCAAAATGTTTTCATCAAGCCAACATGCATTTTGATGACGCAAAATTTTTCCATAGTGAAAATGTAGAAAAGCTTCTACAGCATACCTGGAGAGGTTGGGACATGCAGTCTGAATCTACCCTATTCAAGCCCTCAGTAGCTGAGGCAAGAGCCGGGAAATGTGGTGTAAAGGTGGTTGGTACTTGTAACGACAGTAAGCCTAGGACCTACTGATAGACACCAGCAATGAAGGACGCAATTGGCTTAAAGAAAAAAAGGGCTTCAATGCAATTCTAGCTTGTGGGGGGATCTCTAGATTGGAGTAATAGGTACTAGCAAATCAAGAATGCAGCAGCTGCTAAGGTCACCAAAGTAAAGGACTGTGCATAGGAGGAGACTGTTAAGGCCATGGCTAATGACTTCTGGAGAGCCTCAAATATGTTCCTGCAAACCATCTGTGACTCGGAGGCTGACATTGCCCAGGTGGTTCTCAGCAAGGATAGAAAGAACCATTTAAAGAATGTTTGAACTTGGCAGACATGCACTCCTTTAAAGAGACAGAGTCAGAAGTAGGTGTTGGGATTGGGTTAATTGTGTAGATGAGGTCACTGCAATAAACAGAGTTCCACAGTGGCAAGGCATAGTGAGTGTATGAGATCCATCCAGGAATGCTGAAAGTACTGGATACTGTTGGGGTATAATGGCTTGTGTACCATTTTAATAGTGCAAAGATGGCGAGAACTGTACCTCTGGACTAGTAAACTGGAGTAACGATCCCCATTTTCTCAAACAAGAAGGCAGAAGAGTGTGTTCCAAATATAGATGAATAACTTTCTTCATCCTCGCTGGTACGGCCTACAGAAGGGGCTTGTAAATGAAACTTCATCTGATGACAACACCTCTGATTCTTGAGAAGCAGTGATAATTTTGTCCCTGACATTTCTTGATTGGGGAAAGGGAACAAGCAGACATCAGATGACAGAAAAAAATGGAATTGTCTTGCTACATCTTTGCCTTACCAAAATGCAGTCAACATAAAAAACAAAACTTGTATAACGGAATAAGCAAGAAGATGTTCCAATAATAACCACTGTTTATTGTACAGCAGCACCTTCAGCTCCTTGGTAATCACAAATAGAACCTAGAGACTTTTCTTTAACAAACCCTTTGACCTTAAATAACACACATATCACTTAACTCAGGTCATATGTTTAACAACCACTTAATACCACAAATACACATAGCAAGAAAACATAACTAAAAAAAAAAAACATGAGCCTTGAGCAATCGATAAAATTCTAAAAACAGATTTATATAAGCATAGATACCAACCCAAACCCACATTGAAAACATTTACCTACAATGTCACCCCCTCCAGCTACGCTGCAATCTGCTCTAGTCTGTATGCCACTGACTTAATCTTAGAAAGGAAACCAGTAATCCTCCCTGCACAGGATAATCTTCCTAGTAACCTTGGCCAGAACTATCTTAGGGACCCAAAAAAGAAGCTCCATCCAAAAACATTTCCTACTCATCTCAGTCTAGTCCAGTGTGGTGATATACACCCTAACCCTGCCCCTTCTCTTTTCTCTCATAATGCCCCCAACTCCACTAAATCCCTAAATTTCACCGCCATCAACATTCAAAGTATAAGAACTAAAATCCCCCTTCTGCATGCCTGGCTAAGTCAATATAAACCAGATGTTACAGCCATAACCGAGACTTGGCTAAAACCATAAATAAAGGATTCTGGAATTCTTCCCCCAAACTATTCCTGTCTTAGAACAGATAGACACCACAAAAAAGTCAGAGTTATTGCCTTATTGCATCCAAGTACCTATATAGTCATTCCGTATTCAAAGCCTATTCCCCCCGTCTCTACGGCAGAGTTACTTATTGCCTTCTTAAAACTAAACGATTATAAAAGCCTTTGTATCATAGTCATATACATCCCCCCAGGCAACAACATTCCCATTCTCGAAGACAATCAACAATATAAGTAATGAAACAATCATCCTAGGCGACGTTAATATTAATTGGTTCGACATCTCCAACATCAACCCCTCCTTAGACATCAACCTTCACATCTATACTCAGCTCATTTCCGATATTATTAGACCTGGAAAAGGAATTGCAAAGGTTCAGTTCTGGACTGGATCATGGTTTCTGACCCTAACAAAATCTCCACCTCAGGTACACTACCAAATAGTATAAGTGACCACTCACCACCATTCATAATACGCAAGGCCACTACTTTACCAAACAAACATCAATATAGATACACCCAAGATCTATCCCACTTCTCCCTAAATATCTTCAGTAACATTTTGTACAATAGTAACTGGAATCCACTTAAATCTCTCCCTCTTAATGAAGCTGTGGAATTCTTCAGTTCCACATTTCTTAGTATCCTAAACAGTCTTGCCCCTGTCCGACTAAAAAGATCCAAGACAAAACATGCTAACTGGCTTGCCAAGTCCACAAAGCAAATAATGTCCTCTAGAGATAAAGCCTGGAATGCCTGGCTAAAAAACAAAACTCCTCCCAGCCTCATGCAATATAAACAACTTCACAACTAGGCCAAATGATCAGTACTTAAAAACAAAAAAGAATACTTCCAAACCCTCCAAAACCAACATAATCAAAACCCCACAAAATTTTGGGGAGCAATAAACTCCTTACTCCATCTTGGACCTAACCATAATCCATGCCCAAACCGAGAAAAAACACTCTGTGAGTTCCCCTCAATCCTTAACTCTTATTTCATTAACACCATTGCTAAGCTTACTACCACCTTCCCACCCATCAACACAAACCCACTAAACCCTACAATAGTACATTCCCCATCTACTACAGTACCCACTTTCTCACCCTCTCCGATACCTACCTCAGCCATTCAAAAACTTCTTCATAAACCAAAACCATGCACCAATGCCCAGATAACCTACCTGCTGAATTCTTACAACTATCAGCCTCCTCCATAGCTTATCCCACCAGCATTCTCATCAATAGGTCCATTCAGGAATCCTGTATACCTGATATCTGGAAAAAGGCATATGTTCTCCCACTTCATAAAGGTGGCAATAACTCTGACATCTCTAACTTCCAATCTATCGCCATTCTCTCCCCCATTTCAAAAATACTAGGGAATTGCATTCACACTCAGCTCCTTAGTCA
Source organism: Protopterus annectens (assembly GCF_019279795.1). Lineage (NCBI taxonomy): Eukaryota > Metazoa > Chordata > Ceratodontiformes > Protopteridae > Protopterus > Protopterus annectens. The sequence continues at coordinate 1,404,745,266 of NC_056728.1, forward strand.
CATGGTTAAACACCAACTCCTTTCCCCCACTCAACATGGCTTTAGGCCAGGACACAGCACTAACACCGCCCTCAATTCCTTCCTGGAAACAATTAATAGAGCTCGGGATGTTGGATCCATACTCTCCGCTCTCTTTCTGGCTCTATCAAAAGCATGCAACACAGTTTCCCACTCCCTTCTCTACCCTCAGCATCTCTTCTTCCACCCTTCATTGTTTTTCTAACTATCTCAGTAAAAGGCTACAATCTACTGTTTGGCAGCACTGATCCTCCCCTTTCATCAGTACTAATACAGGGGTACCCCAGGGTTCTATACTGGGCCTCCTTTTATTCTATATATTCATCAATGACTTCCACACTACTTTCACCCACAGTACTGTTATCTAATATGCAGATGATTCTACTATTATCTGCTCTTCTAAATCTGCCTCTGTACTACAGCAAATTACCCAAGAAGCTTTTAACTCAATTGAATCCTGGATGTCACAGAACCATCTCACCCTTAACCCCCAAAAAACTAAACTCTTAATATTTACCCCAAAAAACCCAGCCCAGTTGACAAGTCTGAATTCTCTGTTTGCTCCCAAAATAATACTATAATTGAAGTAGTTCCCAATACTAAATTGCTTGGTGTCATCACTGACGACAATTTAACCTTTGACCTTCATATCTACAATAACATCAAAAAACATCAAAAACTAGGAGCCCTTTACAGGTACAAATACTTTCTTAGCTCCTCTGCAAAAAAGGCCCTTGCCTCATCATTCCTGCTTCCAACTCTCTTTTACGGCGCCCCCATCCTCACCAATATTCAGTCTTCCCTGAAAACAAAACTCGACTCATGCTACAACAAAGTAGCCAAATTTGCTACAAATGCTAAATTCTCCACCCACCACTGCTCCCCACTACATCATCTAAATTGGCTCGAATTCCCCCATCACTTCACATACCTACAACTAACTACTGCCCATAAACTTATTTACTACCTAGCAGCCTGCCCGTCCTTCACCTGCATTCTTACCATGTACCATCCCAATTGACACATTAGGTGAGAAAACAAAATGCTATTAAACATGATAAACCTAAGCACTCAGCCGGTCAAATGCTGTATTCTTTTACTGTCTCCAAGCTACGGAATAATCTCACTCCTTCACTCAGAGCTATCAGTAATCCCACTGCCTTTAAAAAAACCTTAAACTTCATCTCTCTTCACATTGGATTTGCACCTGGAACCCCCACTGACAACCACAAAACGTACTCTTCCTCAATCATAACTAGTCTATTCTTTCCCTTGTCTCTATCTTACCACTCCTTCTGCTCTTACTTTAGCCTGCACTATCCCTATTTTAAGCCTTCTTTTTCTTCTTTTACCCATTAAGCTAATTTTTTCTCTCTGCTAATGTTCTTCTTTCGGCTTTTCCTGGTTAGGTGTCGCCACAGCGGAACTCTGGTCTGCTAATGATTGGCAGTAGATTTTTAGGGTGCCGAGGTGCCAGCTTGATGCCCAACCTTCAATGAAGGCACACCCATTCTACGCATGTCTTTTGAATGCCACACAACCGCGGGGAGGACATGCAGACTCCACAAAGAAGGCGCTCCAGCTGAGAATCGAACGGGAGAACCTCTTGCTGTGAGGCAACAACACTACCTCTGCACCACTGTGGCTAATCTTACTTAATATTTAACTTCTATTCCTACACTCGCACCATGATTGTAACCAATTCTTCACTGTTGTTATCAATTTATTCAGTGATATTATCAAATAATTCTATGTGGTTTTACTTTATTTTAATGTGTTACAATTGTCTTATATACTCTGTATTGTTGTGTATACTTTTTCTTTGTATGTAATTAAATGTGGAGTTTTTCTCCCCAGGCCTCCACTGTAAATGGGCTCATTTCAGGCCCAGTGAACTTTCCCAGTAAACAAATGCAATAAATAAATAAAATAAATAATAAATATATATTTAAAGAAAAATAGAAATGGTATTCATCACATCTCAACTGAATTTTATGATGTTTCTTTTCTTTTTAGCATGTATTTGTAATTTATGCTGGTGTTCAATCCCCCACTTACAGACATCCAATAACACTTGTCATACGTATTCAGCATAATTTAGCTCAACCACCTGTGTTACCATAGTAACAGAGATGATGCAGTCAACTTTCTTTTCTTAATAGTGCTGATTTTATGCTGCTCTGTTGCATTCTTGCAATGCATGCTGTTTTCAATGAATGATATTGGTTTGTTTACTTATTTATTTATAGTTGTAAATGCTTATCATCAAAGCACTTTACAAAATCAATACACAAAGAGGCATAAAAGTATCAGTTAAGACATAAATGTAGGTGAATAAAAGTAACATAATGTCAACAAATTTCAGCATAGCACACTTTGGAGGATTTAAATAAACCTGCCTAAACAGATTTCTACATCAGAGATCTCCCGAAGGAAGCCTCTGACTTGTCAGCCCACATCAGAGATGGTGGCCGATTCCAGGGAATTGGAGCAAAGTGAACAAAAAGTAATCACTCCTGATCCTTTGAGCTGAGTCCTTGGAGCAATTAACCGTTTCTTCTCTGATGACCTAAGGATCGTGCAAGGGCATAAAATGGACAAGGCAGATTACTGCAGAGGTTTAAGACTATGTGCTACTAGACCTTGAGTCTGCAGTAGTCTTGCTTTGATTTTCCCCAGACTCCATTTATCCACTGTGCAATTCTGAGCAAGTCATTTAACCAGACATTGCTGGGTTGCCCATGAAAAGTGTGCTTACATGGTTAACAGATAGTTTCTTCTTTTTCTAGGGAATCTGAAGCTCTTTCAAATAGGCAGGATAGGACCTGATATGTGAGTATCAGGATTTCAAAATTTGTTCTGGTACTAGTCAGTAGCGAGCATAAATACTGTAGTATAGAAATAATATGAAAGTAATGGGAACCACCTGTCAAAACCATTCCTGTTTGCTGTACAGATTTTTGCAGAATGTCCAGATATAGTCCTCATATTTCTGGTCCGCTTTTCATAAAAATTCTGGTTTTCTGACAAAGTAGTGGTAAATCATTAAAAACTGAAGTTCAAAAATAATGACAGACATTTGAGTTTCACACTTCATACCCTTCAGAAAATTCATGCTACTGCAAAACCTGTTATTCTATCAACTTTCTAAATTTGTAAGAGCAATATTTAAAAATTGTCCTTAGTTTTGGGCCTTTGTCCCACTTCTATTTATGGCTTTGTCCAGATTTCTTACTTTAATTCAAAGAATACCATATCCTCTGCAGTCATGTTAGATCACCATTTGACAGGCATAACAAACAGCATACAGTAATCTAAGTGAGAAGACAAATAGTTGTGGAGGGAAGGGAGGCAGGTTAAGCGAGTCCACTGTGCTGCTTGCATAGACAGTCCCCTTGATTGGTACAAGTAACCAGTGTAGAATGCCTTTGAAAGTACACATAATGTTGGCTTCTTTGTATACACAGTAACAAAAATGCTGCCTTGATTAGCGATTGTTATTTTGTTAGCATACATTAGTTTCACCCAGCCTAGCTAGCTATAGTCAAACAACTTCCAGGTAGAAATTGTGGGAAATGGCAGATTGTGACAACAAAAGCCCTCTGAAGTATTGTCTGTTACCCTGTCTGAGTGGAATGGTCCCCTTATATGAGGGCCCACCATGGTGAACTGTGAAGTCATCACAAATGTATTACCCATATTGTTCTTTGAACCTGAAAGTATAACTAGTAGGGTAGCCCTCTCCTGCATGGCATTTATTTTGAAGACAATCTAGCCAATATCCCTGAAATGTGGTTGATCAAGTTTGCCAAAGACAGAACTATAAGCTGGCAAAGGTATTCCACTCATCCACTGATACTAAACTACTCCAACAAGAGCTGGAATATGCACATACCTGCTGCCATGAAAAAAGTCTCAAACTAAAAGCAAAAAAGTGCAGTTGTAGTAGGATTAAAAAAAAGCTTCTCCCACATCATAAGTAATGCTCCTTTTCAAAACTGATATGGTCACAAGAGACCTAGGTACTCATGTGGACATCTCTTTCTTTTTCTATCATCATGTTTCTACCAGTCTAGTCAGGAAATCCTTCTGTCTGGCCCAATTAATTTCCTAGGCAATATTTTCAAGATCCAAAGAAGTCATCTTACTGATGTAAACCTCTCTTGTCAGACCCATCATTAAATACAATCTCCCTTTACTATGTGCATATCCAGCTGTCTCGTTAAACTGGAAAGGCCCCAATGATTTTTAACCAAATATGAATGGCCTTAAATCTTTCAAATACCTCAGTACATTAGCACAATACCTTTATACTTATTAGCCTTCTGGTAGCACCAAGATGACCATTGTCTTGCTTTTTGAATTAAGAAAGATCCAATCCCATCTGAGCCCATATTGCTTTGCAAAGTGAGTGGCTTTCTACAAGAACCCATACTAATAACCTGTAGTGGATATAAAAAGTGCATGCACACCTGTTAAAATGCCAGGTTTTTGTGATATAAAAAAATGCGACCACAATAAATCATTTCAAAACTTTTCCCACCTTTAATGTGACCCATAGCCTGTACAATTCAATTGAAAAACAAACAAATATGTTAGGGGGAAAATTATAAAAAATAAAAAATGTACAATATGTTGGTTGCATAAGTGTGCACACCCTTAAACTAATACTTTGTTGAAGCAACTTTTGATTTAATTACAGCATTCAGTCTTCTTGGGTACACACTGCCATCAATTAAAAAGACTCTGATTAACCCCAAATGAAGTTCAGCTGTCCTAGTAGGATTTTCCTGCCATTTACTGAGTCGCCTGCTACAGCAAAAGACATGGTTCACAGAGAGCTTACAAAGCATCAAAGGGGATCTCATTGTTGAAAGGTATCAGTCAGCAGAAGTGTACAAAAAAATTTCTACAGCATTGGATATACCATGCAACACAGTGAAGACAGTCTATAAAAAGTGGAGAAAGTATGGGACAACAGTGGCGTAGCAAAGAACTGGACGCCCCTCCAAAATTGATGAAAAGACAAGATGAAAACTGGTCAGGATGGCTGCCAAGAGACCTACAGCAACACTGAAGGAGTGCAGGAATTTCTGGCAAGTACTGGCTGTGTACTACATGTGACAACAATCTCCTGTATTCTCCATATGTCTGGGCTATGGGGTAGGGTTGTAAGATGGAAGCCTTTTCTTACACAGAAAAATATCTAGGCCCAGCTAAAATTTGCAAAACAATACATCAAGTCTCCCGAAAGCATGTGGGAAAATGTGTTATGATCTGATGAGACCAAAGTTTAACCTTCTGGCCACAATTCCAAAAGGTACGTTTGGGGCAAAAACAACACTATGAATCACCAAAAGAACACCATCCCCATGGTGAAGCATAGTGGTGGCAATATCATGCTTTGGGGTTGCTTTTCTTTACCTGGAACTGGGGCTTTAGTAAAGGTGGATGGAATTATGAACAGTTCCAAATACCTGTCACCTTTGGTCCAAAACCTTCAAGCGTCTTCTTGAAAGCTGAAGATGAAGAGGAATTTCACCTTTCAACACAACAATGACCCCAAGCCTACATCCAAATCAACAAAAGAACGGCTTCACCAGAAGAAAATTAAAGTTTTGGAATAGCCCAGCCAGAGCTCAGACGTAAATCCAATAGAAAATCTGTGGGGTGACCTGAAGAGGGCTGTGCACAAGAAATGCCCTCACAATCCGACAGATTTGGAGTGCTTTTGCAAGGAAAAGTGAACAAATATTGCCAAGTCAAGATGTGCCATGCTGATAGACTCCTACCCAAGAAGACTGGATGCTGTATTTAAATCAAAAGGTGCTTCAATAAAGTATTAGTTTAAGGGTGTGCACACTTATGCAACCAGCTCATTGTACATTTTTTATTTTTTATATTTTCCCCCAACAGATTTGTTTGTTTTTCAATTGAATTGTACAGGTTATAGGTCACATTAAAGGTGGGAAAAGTTTTGAAATTATTTATTGTGGTCTCATTTTTGATATCACAAAAATCTGGCATTTAACAGGAGTGTGTGCACTTTTTATATCCACTGTAATTTTACATTACAAATAAACAAAATTCACTGGAATCTTAGGGTCCCAACTCAATGTATTCTCAACCTATGGAATGAATTACAAGTACAGTTCAAGGAAAGAACTATTTGTCTTCCTTTAAGGCTAGTCTTTATTTAAAGCACTGTTATTGAGATATCACAAAGACGTAGGCACCATACATTAATGGGGAAGAAAACAAACCATACTAACATTTGTTTCCATTTATGCACATCATACATTGCAAGTTTTTTTCTTTATAACAGCTATCTTTCATTCCAATATTATATAAAGCTCCTTGCTTTCTCTTAAACCTCACTCCTTCTGAACATTATTCTGCATGCATTGTTCCCACAAATTCCATTTATTTCTATGCAATTTGCTCCTTTCCTTTTCTAAATATCCCTCTTCCAGTTCTTTTATCTCTTTTACAATATTCAGTATAAATAGTTTGTTTAGATTTTGATTTCCATTTTGTACTGGTTGTTTCTTTTGGCAGGCAGCAGATTTATTTATCTATTTGTTTGTTTGTTTTCCAGGATAGAGCACTGATCTCCATGGACCTTTTTCACACTCAGCATGGGAGAAGTCCCTGTATCCCAGCTCAAAAAGGATCATTTCAGTAGTTGCAGCCATTTACTCCCCCACTATTTCTGACAGAATACTCTGTAGGGGATTTTTTAAAATTTACTAACTCATTAAACTCCTAAAAGATATGTTCCCATTTACTACTTTCTTCTCCATCACACCTTCAACATTTGCTAACTGCCTGAGGAAAAATGATTTGAGTCTGCTTAGTGTATAAAAATACCCATGCAATCACTTCCAAACAAAAATCTTAAACCCTCTGGACTTTGTTGCATACTTGGAGCCATACATATGTCTTCCCATTGTTACCTTTTAAATTACTTTTCCAGTCTTTATTCCTGATCATTTCTAACTTCCTCTAATTGACTCTTGTAGTTATCAGAAAATATTTTATATGTGTACTTATTATCCCCTTTTTAACAGCAGCCCATTTTCTAGATTTGACTAAAACTCTACCAGTGCAGGCCTTTGATTTAGAACTACCCTATCCCTTTCTCTTCGCCTATACTCTAATATCAATACCTGATAGGGAAGGCAGCCTGTATCCTGCAATCCAAACTTCTTCTTGGCCTCACTCCACTCTATTATTTTTCCCTATCTAATTATTTGCGCCCAATTTCTTGGTTCCTTTGACAGTTTTCTCCAATAAGTTCCAGACTCCAGTTGCCTATTTTGTTATTATTTTCACCATACTAACCCACAACTGCACTGCCAAGCACAACTCAAACCATATCATCAAATTTGCAGATGATATGACAGTTGTGGGCCTCATCAGGAATAATGACGAGATGGAGGTGACTCAGTTCATAAGTTGGTGTTATAGCAATTATCTTTCACTAAATGTCAACAAGACCAAAGAAATAATTGTGGACTATAGGAAGAGGAACAGAGAGGACACTCCACTCATAATCATTGAAGAAACAGTTGACAGAGTAAAAAGCACAAAATTTCTGGGGGTGCACATTGCAGAAGACTCGACATGATCAGTCAACACAAATGTCATCATTAAGAAGGCGCATCAATGGCTTCCCTTCTTGCAAAGGTTGAGAAGAGCAAACCTACCATCAACGGCTCTCATAACCTTCTACAGAGGCACCATTGAAAGTATACTGACAAACAGCTTTACAGTATGGTATGGAAGCTGCTCTGATTCTGAGCACCAGCACCAGTCCCTCCTGTCCATACAAGACCTGCACAGGTCTAAATGTCTCAGCAGGGCTAGGGAAATAACCAGGGATAGCACTCATCCTGCTTACATTTAACATCAGAAAGGCGCTTTCGATGCATACGCTGCAAAACCATGAGATTCAGAAACAACTTCTTTCCACTAGCCATCAGATTACTGAACTCCAGGAACAGTACCCTTCACACTGGACAGTAAGGCAGTAATCCAACAGTACTGAAAAGTCTCTATAGTACAATATGTAACAAGGTCTTCAACAGTAATCAAACTGAACTGTCTTACTGTGCAATGTATATGTAGACCTTAAATCAATCGCTTAAGTGCATTTTTTCCAGAAAATAAACTAATAATCTAGTAATGAGTGACAATCTGTTAAATCGGTGCAATAATGCAAGTATTTATTATTGCTGTATTTGCAGTCTGTGTGTATAGAATTTTGTGTATTATTGTCATGTTAAATGTAGTCTATGTTTTGTATGCACATTGAGCCTGAAGAAACGTAATTTCGCTCGGTTCACACATGTGTGAATCAAAGTAACAATAAAGTTTACTTTGACTTTTGTGTACCCTACTTGCAGTCATCCCAACTGGCAAAATCTCCTTTCTCCATTCATATGCTGGCTTAGTTCTTAAAACACTTTCTGCAACATTATGAATATAATAGTCTGTATAGTGGTTATTATTCTCCTCAGGATCTACATCCAAAATCCCACTATCTCCTTATATCTTGAATTTTCCCCTTGCTTCATCGTTATCCCTTTCCACTTTGAATTATAACCTTCTGCTTCTGTTATGTATATGAGCTTTAAATGAATAGCTCTAAAATATCTCTAAATCAGATAATCCTAAACCACCTTGTTCTATTGGGAGGATCAACTCATCCCTCTTAACTCTGGCCCTATTTCCTTCCCAGATAAATTCCTTCAACTTTTATTAATTATTGCCCTTAACTTTTCCTCTGGTTGATAAAAATATGCCTGACCTGTAAATAAAACTAAAGGGACAAAAACATTTTCACTTCTTGTATCCTGTTATCTATACCCATAAACAAGAGCCTTCAGTTTATTAATTTTTGTAATATCTTTTGTTTAGTGATTTCCCATATATCCTTAGCTGCCATAACAGAAGTATTTTTAATCCATACTCCTAAATATTTCATTTTATCATGTCCACCATAAATATGTGTATTGCTGAACCAATTCATGTGTAGGTACATAATTTACAGCTATAGCCTTTGTTTTATCTTCATTAATTTTATATCCTGAAAAAGACTCAAAACTGTCTCAAAATATTCCACAACACCGAGATGTCCTTTTCTGGATTTATCAAGTACAAAATAATATCATCTGCAAATAAAGACAACTTTTCTTGATTACTTTACCAATTATATCCTTGTATTTCTAAGTCCTTTATTTTCTCTGCCAGTGGATTTAAATATAAAGCAAATAACAAAGGCGAAAGAGGACACCCCTACCTAGTTTGTTCAAATGCCTTTAAGACTAGTCTTAATGATAGGATGGGTAGGACAGATTTATACCTCAGCTATCTTGTACTGCTGTGTTTGACCTTGGAGAAGAGCACTGTTAGATGTTCATAAGGGGTGGCAAGAACTTTGAAGTGCAGAGGCTTAAAGGTATATATGGCCAGGAGGCATTTTATGGTCGCTGTGATTGCTTGCCTATTGTTGTTCCTATATTGCTAATGCAGCTTGGCATACAAAAAATCCCAATACTTATAATTACATACATGGGTATAAAATATACACTGCTCTAGTGGAATGGGCCCCTTCTGAGAGGGGCCACTATCTTGAACTGTGTAGTTATCACAAATGTATTAGCCATGATGCTCTTTGAAATAAATTCTACCTACCTTTCAGCCTAAACACGAGAAGAAAAGATTGGACCCTATTCAGCAGTCCAGACTATCTTGATGCTGGTCCTCTCCAAACAAATCCCACTCTGCTGGCTGCCCTTCAATTTAAACAAACATCTGTTGTTCCCAACAAAATACTTTACACTTCCAATCCTGTCAAATACCCAAGGGCATGACAACAAAAACACATATCTTTTGTGAAGAAGTCCAGGTTGTATCTTAAAGTAATAAACTGGTATTTCCTTGTGCAAGAGCCCACCTGCTTAAATCATCTTCTTGCTAGCAGTGTGGTACCAGCCACCTTAGAAGCTTCAGCCCATCAAAGTGCTCTGATTCAAAGACTGGATGTACCAGACAGCAATCATACTCTGTGGGACCAGTATAAACTGGCAGGATGGGGTGCCTTAGCTCTCAGTGGTACCACCCTATCTGAAGCTTTAGCCAACCACAACTGTCATGCAATCTGAGCAGACCTATCAGAGAGCACACATAACCTGCAGGTCCAACTTGCTAGTCCACAAGCACAAGCCAAGCTTATACTGCAGCTCTTGCTGACCCATCTGTAGTTAGGGTAAATGCAAAATATATGGTGACAAAGCTGGATCATATTCAAGGCCAATCAATGTTTGAGAAACGGCTGAAATTAGACAAAAAAGGAAGAAAAGGCATCATGGAAAGGACATCATGTGGTTGCTCTATGACTGACTACTACATCAGACTAAACTACGCGTAACAAAAATAATTCAGAAACATTTACATTATAAAATGACTTCTGAAGTGTGGTTCTGGAGCAAAAACAATTGACATTAATGCTTAAACAGCACAATTTTCAGATACTGTGCACAAATGTTTACAAAGCTATAATTATGACATTATTAATGGTCAGATATTACAACACAACAACATGAACAAATTTAGATATAAAAATATCATGAAGAAAAAGAAACATAAGCAGTATAAGGAAACAATAGTAGCACACTACTGCACTGGAAATGGAGACATTTATTTATTTATTTAACCAGGACAGAGCACTGAGCAACACAAACTTGGTCTGGAAGCACTGTCTGGTTAAATGACTGGCTCAGAATTCATATAGAGACTGAAGGAATCAAACTCTGGAATACAGGAAACAGCTCATGAACACCTTATAGCGTTAATCCTATATGCTAACTGCCAGAAAAATGGAATAATAGTATAACAGCAATGTCTGTATATTAGTGAATATGAATTTGTATTCATTTCAAATGAACTGTGACTGCTTGAACAAAAAAGCTAGCTGGCACTTAAAAGCAAAAATAGGCAAGGCTGGCTCTGTAGTACTGAGGGGTGGACTCTTGACTATGGCCCAGTCTAACTGGTTTTATTAGTAGCCTTTGTGTTGAATGAGCCAGCCAGGAACTGAAAGGAATAAAGAAGTGATGTTGGCTTGCTCTGCCAGTGGAAGGTTGCAGGGGTAAAGGGGCATGCCTGCCATTAATATAATGCAAGTGTACATGCAAGATTTAACTGAAGCCCTCTAATCAAATAGGGATCAGGGTTACCTGAGGGGTTATGTCACTCACTTCTGAAAGTTGCTGTCCCACACTGCATCCATCATAAACTAACCCATAAGTGCTTATACTGCATGCAAGAATGTGCGTTAAAGTGCTGGCAAAACTCCCCTCATGGTTTCCTATATTATGGCAACTCCATAATCAGCTATTGCTTGGTGAGGAATGAATGGGTAAGGATTAATGCAATCAGCCCAATCGTCAGCAGGTAGAAGAAGGCAAAAATACTATATTACTTGGATAAGTACACAGAAACTTTTACATAATAAATGAGCATGATGTATGTTAAGGATTTCAAATTATTTATGACTAGTTGAACAAGCAATATAAGATTATATTTGTGCCAAAGAAAAAATGCAATTGTTGCCTGTTGGTGCCAAGGCAGGGCATTCATCTCTACTACCAGTGACCCAGGCTCAAGAATGGTCTTAGGCTGCTAGTGAGATCATCAGAAAGAAACAGATGCCGATATGCTTCCATATCCCTGCCAAAAACCTCTGTGGGTGGTTCAGACAACCATCCATAGGTCAGAATGGATCATCACAGATTTACAATGGCTCTATGGCACCACACACACACACACACACACACACACACACACACACACACACACACACACACACACACACACACACACACACACACACACACACACACACACTCACACTCACACTCACACACACAATTTAAAAACTGATTTAAGGACATCTGCTTGAAATCAAGTGTAAGTGTAACATAAAACTCTCAACAGTAAATGGCTGAAAGTTGGCACATGCATCATCCTTCCATCTATTTCCTAAACAATTTGTCTAGATGAGGGTCATGGTGGTGGTGGCAGGCTAAGTGGGGCAGTCCAGAGTTACTTATCCCCAGCAACAGTCTCCACCTCACACAGGGGCATGCTCAGAGGGTTGTGCTTGGTGCTTCTCATGTAGCAGGCCCCCACGATACATCCTCAGTAGGCCGCCACACCACCTCAATTGGTTTATCTCAGTCCTGAGCAACTATATCTCTGGCACTACTCCAAGATTTTCCTAGAATACTGAGGTTCTCACTTTGGCCAAGAGAGTGAGCCCAGTTTCCCTGTGAGGGAAGCTCTTTTCTGCCATTTGTATCCATGAGCTCATCCTTTTAGACACTATCCAACATTCATGGCCATACACTGACCAGTACATTGAGAGCTTCACCTTTGGTCTCAGCACCTGGTCCACCACTAGAGTGTTGTACAACACCTGCAGTGTGGCACCTAACTGCTATGGTCAGTCTCCTAATCCTCTGTACCTTCTCTCATAAACAAGACCCTGCACTACTTAAACTCTTCCACTTAGGGGAGCTTCCCCCCTCACAAGGCCACTCTTTACAGAGCGTGAACCATGACCTCTGATTGGAAAGGTACTTTTTTTAATTTAATCCGAGCTGTTTTACACACAGCAGTGAACTGCACCTGTGCATGCTGGAGATCACAGACACTTGAGGTCAACAGGACAGCATCATCTGTAAAATGTTCATATATTTATTTTTAAAATGGATGAGCATGTTGTACACATGAGTGCTTTTGTTACAATTAGGAGAGACATGGTAACATATTCTGAGACTGAACAACTCTATTAGGAAACAATACCCCAGAATTAAAAAAATACCTGTATTTTAAATATAATGCATGTCAGAATATAAAAGGCTGACACAGTTGGTAGCACCCACCAGACCATCTAAAAAGTCATTTAAAAATTATGCAGAGTTTAAAGATGTATTTGAATGCAAACCCCTTGACAACTGCATAGGATTTTAGATTTCATAACATAAATGATTGGAGAGACATGTGAAGTGTTTTGAATACTTGCCAGAGCTGCATAAACCAGATAAGAAATATAACGTTGGAGAAGGAATACCAGGTATACTAAGGAATAGACGTGTATGGCATATACTGGGAAATAAGGAAACTGAAACTGTTCCATGTAAGATCCCATACATGGCCAAGAATTAACCCCCTTTACTACTGATCATTTCCAAGAAGCCTGTGTGTGGTCTGATGAAGTCTGTTGTTTTTATGACGAAAAACGTGGTGATTGTTCAAACGTTTAATGTTCCATCTTTTGTGTAATAAACTCTGGTTTGATTTATCGGCTGTCCAGTGCTTTAGTTCGTCTTCTTCACAGTGTGTTATTTGTTTATCATTTTTTGCTCGCACTGTGCCTCACGTCTTTGCTTGCCTGTGTGTGGTCCAATTACAGACTATATATTGGTGACCTTTGACAACTATATATAAAAGACTATATCTACATAATGGTTTGACATACTGTCTTGAAATTTTAAAGAATGAACCTGATAGAATTACCAATAAAATTTTACTAGATTGTGTTTCTATATTCTAAGACAAAGGAGCTGCAGCTTAAATTTTAATGTAATTTTATGCCACATCATTGAAAAAAATCAAATTTTTATATAGAAATATGCAGTCTTTTAGATATGAATTCATAAAACACTATGGGTGGGATTTAAGAAAAAGTCCCACCCCTCATGGTTATTTGCCTACCACAGATAGGTCAATTACCATGATGGAGAGAAAATGCATTTCAGAGGCAGCTAAGGCAGAAATGAGCCCTTTCGCATGTCTTAGACTTGCACTTTGGTTGACACTAGCGCTGTTTACCTTAACAGTCCATATATCACCGTGGCAAAGGCACCCTCCTACACTCACACAGACAGATACATGCACGCGCGCACACACACACACACACACACACACACACACACACACACACACACTCACAAGAACAAATATCCATGGCATAAGCCTTAGGTAGGCTTGACATGAGGAAAGAGATCTATGGATGCAACTTGGCTGACTATACAACAGAGATTATTACTCAGTTCCTTTTTAGCTCTTTATCACTCCCTTCTTGCCATATATCAGCCCCCTACAGTCATTCATCCTGTTTGTTCTCCTTTGGGGAAGAACAGAAGATCACGGGAGTCCATTATCAAGCAGTTATTGTCTTTTCTTATTTTTATAGTAACCCCTTCACTGGCAGATGAAATGTCCACTAACAATGAGAGGGCCTGTAATGCTTTCCACTATAGACATGCATATTCATGCACATGCCCTGCAAAAGCCACCACCAATGTGGAATCTCAGAGGCAAAAGCACATTGCATTCCATACTCCTTTCTTTCTAGAAGGTACCATCACTGCAGTCAGCTGAACTGCCTCTATTCTCCAAGTATGAACAAGCTGACACTGGACAACCACTACCATTATCCTTTGTCTGACTCCACCAATGCCCAAGTTGCTAACTGACCTTTATGATGCCACAGAGCTGGGCTGGTTACTCAGTACTTAGCCAGTCTCCGGAACACATAGGTTAACTGCAAAAATAGGGCTGGGTATTTCTAGACAAAATAAAACAATAATAAATAGAAAGAGCATGAGTTACAATGCAATTAGGAAGGACTGTAATGAGACCAAGAAAACAAAAATAATATATTTTTTGTGTAATGGCAAATAAAAAGAAGACTTAAGATAGATAGGAGGAATAAGGACTGAAATTAACACTAAGCTTTAAAGTAACAAAAGAGCCTGGTGAATTGCAAAACTACAGACTGAGAAAATTTCAAGAAGATGTGAAAGAGGGCATGATTACTAAATATGGGAACCAACGAAGGCACAAAACAATAAAGTTGATACAAAACAGACACCACCAGTGTGGATAAATGTCACCAAACTAATAACTTTAATACAAAAGATAGACACTGAGTGCTTTCATTCATTAATTATGGAAATTCATCAGAGTGATAATCACTAAAGAAGATGCCCCTATTTAAAAAAATCTCCACAAATGGAAAAGCAATACATAATAAATAAATGAATATATAATAAATAATTGAATTAAATAACTTGTTCTTAAAGCAATATTCACTAAGTTTAAAATAAAAATAAAACTACTTGTCCAGTGCTCCAGTCTAAAAATGCAAAAAAACAATAATCTAAAGTTAAAAACATAGAAAATGTTAAATGACAGAAATAAGCAACTTTAATTAATTATACTTTTAAATGCATATGTGTAAGTATAAAAATAAATATAAATAATGGAACTATTAACACAATTCCTGCCACAATAACCCTACAAAATATCACTCTGATGAAGGTCCACAATTAATGAACGAAAGTGCTCAGTGTCTGTCTTTTGTATTAAAGTTGGGCCAGATTCAATAAAACCTACACTAACTGTACACCAAGTGTACACTATATGTATTCAACAACATCTCTACCACATTTTGTGTGCTTTCTAGTCACTCAGTAAGATTGCACTAAATGTACATATAGTCTGCACTTTGTGGTAACCTTTATGAAACCCTGTTGATATTTAAAACTGCAAGAAAATCAGTACGAAAACTAAAATTAGGAGGAAGAAGTTGTGAGTTATACCTGTGATGTTTGTTCACTCAGAACGGTGCACACTTAGAGTAGGCATTATTGAATCCCGGGGATTAGTAAAGGGATATTTATCCGCATTGCTGGTGTCTGTTTTGTATCATGATTACTAAGTTTACCCAAACATATTTTTGATTCAGGAAATAGTTTAGATATCTATTACTGGATATATATATTTAAGTATACTAGATACCTTCCTGGGATCACTATCTTATTATGGTAGAAATTTTTCATTCCTTTAAGATGATCATTATGGCTATATTGTCTGGACCTTTAACATCCTGGTACAGTCACACTTAGCAAAATAGCCTGATATGAGTGGCCAACAAACTGTGATCCAGAATGCCTCATGATGGTTCATTAAAGAATCTGATCTGTGAAACTCACCAAAAACATTCCTGGAGTCAAGCTTGAGGGTCATGATCAACATTTAGTGTCTGATGGCTGAGTGACCCATGTAGCTCAGCCCAAAAAGGTTCCATGGAGCTACTGAATAGGCTCTCCAACTGCAAGATGAAGGGTAGGCCAGGAACAATCCCAAATAAGCGGTAGGTGTGAGGGGGATAGATTAATACAGAACTGACTCTTACAGAGGAACCTGGATCTTGAGATATGGAATGTCACCTCGCTTCTGGGGAAGAATCTAGAGCTTGAAAAAAAAACTCTTGAAAAAGCAAGAGGTTGAGAAGTTCCAGCTTTATTTAGTTGGTCCTGCCTCTACACACAGCACTGGTTCTAAAACTAGCCTTATCAAATAGACCATGGCCTTTCTCCTACTGTACAGTTTACCCTAAGAGAGGCACTGAATGGGTATGGAAATGCTCATGAGTGCTTAGGTATGTGTTGTTCAAGTGAAGTTTGTGCCAGTAAACATGACAGTCATCTCAATGCACCTCTGAATTGCAGAAAGGAAAATTCTGTCTGTCTGTTGCTTATGTATACACATCTGATGAATATCCAGAGGATTCATTCTTATTAGAGGCTGCATATATGGTGCCAGATAAGGTGTCACCCACTGATTCTCAACTTACTCGGATAGATTTCAGTTCTCATGCCAAGACTAATGAAGATACCTGGAAGGCACTCATTTGGTTGAATAGCTTGCATGATCAGACTCTAAATAGTGAGTTGTTATTGCTCTTAACAAATGCCATATTCAAATTTAAGAACACTGATAAGTATACTTAGTGCCAGAGCACGTACGGCCAAATGCTGTTGACAGACTTCACATCATCAGACCTAAAGCAATACATTCTATACACACAGGTCAAGAGACGTGCTGAGCTGTTAAATGACCACCATTTGGTTGAAAGGTGGGTTGGGTGTATGGAGCAGTGGAAGGATAGATCGTGAACCCGATACATGAAGGGAGAATGTCCTGTCAATGCCTAACTGATGAATTCTGTACAAGATAAGTTCAATCTTCAACTCCAGAACAGCTAAAGGATTGCGACTATGGAATATAACTGTATCCTGTTCAAGACCCTTAATAGTTAAGGTGGTGCAAAGGAGATGGGGTTAAAGGGTGTTTAATGCTTGTCATAGGAAGAACCGTATGGCCTACTTGAGAACAGCAGCAGTGATAGAAGCTGTCAGGTTAAAGAGCAAGGACTTTTATGCAGTGTTAGCAGGAAGATCCTGAGACATTCTTGATTGGTACCAACAAGTCAGAAAGGCAGCAGCTGTGGTAGTCATCTAAGGCCCAGGTATGATTGAAGTTTGACATGTTTAAGACATATTACTTTTTGACTGCCTCACAGAAGTTCTGACAAAGCATCTGTCAGCTTAGGAGGGTGAGGGTTGATATTGCCCATACTGTTCTCAGCAAGGATTGAAAAACATTAACCTTAACTGGGGGTATTATTAAAAGGTGGAAAGAACATTTTCAGGAAATCCTGAATCTGGTGGACATGCCCTCTTCTGTGGAGGCTCTGCCAGAATCCCATGGTATAAATGTTTCCATTTTAACAGATGAGGTCACATGGGTTATTAAACAGCTCCCCTGTGGCAAAGTTGAAAGACTTGATAAACTCTATCCTGTAATGCTGAAGAAGATGAACGCTGTTCAGGTGTCAAAGTTAACACAGCTTTTCAGCATTGTGTGGACATGTTTGACAGCACTTCCAAATTGTAAAACTGGGGTAGTAGTCCCCATTTTCAAACATGGGGAGAAAAAGGTATGTTTATAAAATGTACATGCTCATCAGTCTCTTTGGGAAACCTTATTCCTGGGTGCTGGAAAGGATACTTCATCCAGTAGTAGAACCTCTGATTTGTGAGGAATAGTGGATCACTTTTGTCAATGCACAGATATTGGATGGGTGGTGGGAGTGCAACAATAACGGTGTACCCCAGATTATCTTGTGGAAAATGTTAAAATAGTAAATGGTCCCAGTGACACTGGAGTGTGATATTTGAAGCCCTGTATTTTACGACAGTGCTGTCTGCATTCTCACAATTAAGTCAAATATATTTAAACTGGGCATAGGAATCCACCAACAGTTAATTTTATCTCTCCTGCTGTATAATTTTCAAGGTTAGGATATCCAGGCACAGCCAAGGCCTAGAGATTATTATTTGAGATGTCAGGGTTTCAGCTTTGCCGATTGTAGAAGTTGTTCTTTTAGCCTGTAATGACTGTGATCACCAGCATGAGAAATGGACCAATCTGTTGCAGAATGTGAAGTGTCTGAGATGAAAATCAGCTCTTTGAAATCAAAGGACGTTTCTCTCCTGGAAAAGAGTGGATTATCTGCACAAAAATGGAAGCATCTGCCTCATGTTAGAAGCATTTAAGCATTGCTAGGTCTTGTTCACAACTGAGGATAGAAGAGAGCAGAAGATTAACCAGTTGATTGGTGCAGCAGCCATGGTGGTACATGAATTATTCTGTAGTCTGGTAAGGAAACAAGAGTTAATTCAAAGGACAAAGCTATCAATTTACCAGCCAGTCTATATCCTTATCCTCATCTATGATCATGAGCTTTGGGTAGTGACCAAAAGGAAGAGATCATGAATACATGTAGTAGAAATAATGTCCCTTCACCGGGGAGCTGGACCCATTCTCAGTAAACAAGTGAGGAGTT
This sequence comes from Protopterus annectens, assembly GCF_019279795.1. Lineage (NCBI taxonomy): Eukaryota > Metazoa > Chordata > Ceratodontiformes > Protopteridae > Protopterus > Protopterus annectens. The sequence goes on from NC_056728.1 coordinate 1,404,764,053, forward strand.
CCAATTAGCAAAAGTGATTTGAGCACCTTCTATGGGAGATATATACCAGACACAGCTCACTGGGAGGAGGCCTAGGCCACAGTTAGGATTTTTAGAGGGATTATGTCTCTCTGTCTCTCTCTCAGCTTGCCTGGAGATATCTAGGTACTGAACAGGATGAGATAGAGACTGTTTCTGGGGGTATAAAAGTCTAATCTATCCTGTTTAACCTGTTACCACCTTGACCCTCATCAACACAATCAGTTTAGAAAATGACAACAGTGATGATGATGATGATGATTATAATGATGTAATGGCTTGGATAATGTTGGAAGTGAGTATGATTCATGTTATAATGAGGCCCCTAGCATTTATGAAGATGAGATAAAATATGGTCTGAAAACATTAAAGGGTGGAAAGATCCCAGTCCCAGATAAGATTTCTAATATGTTGTTGAAACGGTTTACTATTGAAACCTGGAAACTGCATGAGTTGACTGGTCAGATGGTCAACCTGAAATCCTGAATCTGTAACACTGAATTTCCAGCCAGGTCCAAAGTGAATACATCAAAACCTGTAGTTCTATGTATTTGACATAGCCGGAGGTGACATCAGTCAGCCATGCTATGCACCTTCACGTACCGTGGCATTCCATAGTCAGTGAAACGTGTATTTTACTATTTTTCAGGGGGGCAAGCCCCCCTGCACCCCAGACACTCCCTGCAACTTATATATACCAACTCCGAGATTGCACTACAATGAGGAAATGGGATAATTCCCTGTTCCTCACTGAACTGCGATCTTGGTGCACAATGCCAAACTCAGATACTCGAACTACACTACCCATTTGCTGTAGTGTAGTCGATGTATTTTGAGTTGGCATTCTGCCCATTTGAAAACTGACTATCGGCCACATGCAGGTCGACAGCAGTGACTTTGTGTATTTAATTGCAAACCTGTTGAAACAACTAACAGATAATTTAACTTGTGTCTTTTGCCACTTGTATAATAAAAGCCTGACATAAGGGAAAGCAATGTGTTACTGACAGCAAGCTAGTGTTGTACCATGTATCAAGGGCAAGGAGGAATTAATGACGGTAAAAACTGTAACACAATCAGTTTATTAATTGCAATAAGGAAAGCCAATGGTGCAGATTAAGACAGACTACTCAAAGAGCTTTGTAACACTAGAAGACAAGACTGGAGGCAACATGCATATACAAGGGGACAGTCTGCATTATCTTGAGTAGATGTAGTTTTTGACAGAACATGCCAGGTGATCCACATAGCAGTGCATAGGTGGACATGTTTCTTTCTTAGATTTTAGTAGTGTTTTCAAAGTTGTTGACCCACATATATTGATTGATAAGTTGTTACTTCTAGAAAAAAAATTCTATGACCATTTGGCTCCACTGCTGGCTATAAGAGTGAAGACCATGATTAAAGACAAGGATGGATACTGGACATATACACACAGTGGGACATCATTACTTGCAGTATACTTGTCTTATATTAAAATCACAGAAGATAGCCCACAGATGGCATCATAGTTGATACTTGCATTACTAATAAGGGAGACCAAAATAAACTGCAGGATTTTCTAAAAACAACTTAGTCAGTGAGCCTCATTGAATGGGAGTCAAATATTGGGCAAGACATATTCAGAGATTTGAAAAGATAAGAAATGTGCTGCCATAATTTGTCATTATAATATAATTAATGAGGTTGAGTGATATAATAATTTAAAAATCATATCTGACACTGGTATGAGATTTGAGAAATACACTGACCTAGTGTATCAAGCAAACGTCAGAAGTTAGAAGGCCTCTTAAGATATGTACCTAGTAGAAATTTGGTAGTTGCAGTCCCACTATACATAAAATTAATGAAACCAAACCTAACATTTGGAAATGCAGTTTGGTATTCCAGTACCAAAATACAGTCCAGTAAACTTGAAAGAGTAAAAAAATACCTTCATAAAAGGATTAGTGGAATTGCTTGAAATCCATTATGTAGTCAAGCTAAGACAGTTGAGGCAGTTTTCTTTAATGTAAAAACATTTTAAAAAATATATTTATATTTAAGGCTTTCAAAGATGAATACCTTTCTTAATCTGCAGGCTTGTACAAGTCACATCTTATACACAATATTGGAGGAAAAATGTGCTTCAAGAAAATCAGTCATAACACTATACAGGGAAAATGGTTTAGTATGAATCTTAAGGTAATATAACAATCTTTCAAGTTAAATCAGGTTTGCTTCTGCTTTAGAAAAGTTTAAGGTATTGTTAGATATTTTTAGGAGAGATAAGGTTTATGACATCTGTTAGGGTAGTTGACAGTGAAATTTCATTCAGGACTTCTTGGTTAATATTTGATAAATCGATTTTACTATATTGCAATGATCAGTACAGGCAGTTTTGGTGGTCTATACTTCCACTTACAGAAATTGTCCCTATTCTGGAAAATTAAATGAGAATTTTACTTCTTAGCTAATACCAACTGAATAAAGATATATCCTTAACATGTACTGCATCCCTCAGCATCATTTATCCATGTCTAATACAAGCTGAATACAATGCACACTGTCTGTACTTAAGTATAAAAAGCAGTGTTTCAATTATCATTTAGCAGGAATTAATAATGTTCTGTTTTTTTACACACACACACATATATATATATATATATATATATATATATATATATATATATATATATATGTATATATCTTCTTCGTGTGGACGTGGTTCCTATAATAGATACAGGCACCTGCAGTGCTACTGTTTTTGATTATTTGCTTTCGAAGGTCTAGCCCATTTTTGGTTGATACAATACCAACTACATGCAGCAATGTGCTTCACAGCATAAACAAAAGTTGTACATCATACCTTATAGAAATCAGTCAAATGCAGTTTGGTGCCCTGTACATTCCAATGACCATGTAAACTTACTGAGGGTTCATCCAAAAAACAAGATCATATCTCTAAAGCAGTTTAATATTTTCTAGTGAATTTTCTTGGCATTATATAGATACTCTGTTGTAAAGTGCCCTTAAGTTGTCATTTTATGTAAAGGCAATAAAACAGCCATCCTATAAGCCCACGTTTGTTATGACTTAAATATAATGAACACTTTTACGTTATAAGATTTTAAATGGATGTAAAACAAATATATATATATATCCTGTGTGATTATATAAAAAAAATAATTCTGAAAGAAAAAACATGGGATGTATCTTCATTTCTTTCATGGAGTAATAGATAATAATGACTTTAGCTTCTTTTACACACATCTGTCCATTTGGAATATGCCCTTTCTGATGGTATACATCTCCTTTGACTATGAAGAAGTCACATAAAGTACCTACAAATAAAAATTAGGATAATTTTGTAATGGCATATAATTCAACGTTGATACTACCATCCATACACAGGCTAATCACTTACAGGGTGCACCTTTGATGTTTGACGCTGATCAAGAAACAAAATACTAGCTATAGGAATGCATTTCTGAAGGTTAGTTGTTTTTCCAGACTAGGTACACCTTCAGTGCTTACTGCTTTATATCATTTTTGTATATATACACACACACACACATACACACACACACACACACACACACACACACACACACACACACACACACACACGCGCGCATGCACCCACACACACGCGCATACACATACACATGCGTACACACACTCATGCATACACACACACACACACACACACACACACACACACACACACACACACACACACACACACACACACACACACACACACAGACTCCCATGCATGTACACCAGCCCACCTACACCTGGTTGTTTATATGTGATCATGTTATAGTAAGTCACCTGTTTTCAAACACTAAACCACCACACCCAGTTACCACGCTCTTAGTATGTAGAGTCAGATGCTTGACTTTGATCAAATAAGAATGTTTCTGCCCAGGATAATGTATTCAGTTTAAGCTTGTCACATACACATGCAGTTTTAACTGGGTACACCTCTGTTGGTTAATATTAATTCACTGAAAGAAAATTTTGATCATCATAATTTCTTCTTCTTCTTTGACACACATACATTTCCCGCCCAAGATCATTTAACTTTGATGAAACAATAGTGGATCAGTTTCTTTCATAGATAGACTAATCCCACCTCCTGAATTAACAATTATTGATTGTATACACATCCAGTATTTCGCTGTGATCAATTAAATTAAGTTTAGCAACAGAGTAAAGCAGCCAAGTCAGTTAATATACACAGATTTTCACTTCCTGTTCCATCAGTATTTAAGTGTGATCATCCTGGCAGTCCACTATAGATATCCCCCACCCCAGATATTAAGACTGATAAAAACAATATTTGGAAAAGGAGAAAGCCCTGTCTCTCCACATGTTCCTGTACCCTTCCAGACATAAACCAGCCTCCAAGACCTTTTGATCATTGGTGGTGCAGGAGCTCAGTAGCACATGATATGTAATGCATGTCACATGCCATCATGCATAAGACTGCTTATATTATAGTCATGCTTCTGGTTTAGTTTTGGGTTTTTTTATAATTACAGGGTGAATTATTTAGCCAATTCTACTTAACGAGTTACACTATTTGTTTAAAAAAATACCACAGAGCTAATAAGCATATGGCTTTTAAAAATTCATCACAAGATGCACGCCAGGTGAACAGCATGCATCCTTTCTTAGCATCGTACTATTGTGCTGATTGTGAAGCTTTCCTTCATGGGCATTCACCAAAAATGGGCTACACTTATCCTAGTCATCAAAGTAAACGAATAAGCGGATGGATGATTGAATAAAAATAAGTTAGCTGCAGTAGTATTTGTCAGAGACGGGGATTACAGTCCTCTCATCCACGTTGCGTCCCCCAGCAAATATAAAGAATAAGAACAAACATAATGAAATATAAATATAGCATAACTAAGTATAAATAAATAAATAAATAACTAAGTGAGAAATGGTCCTCATAGCATGTATCACATGTGCACTGTTGTCATGGGCTATGCCTCAAATCAGCCATTCCCCAAAAAGATTCATGACTAACAGGCACAGAACAGGCTTATGAACATTGTCTTTCCTGACCTTTCTCCCCACCTCACTCTAAGCTCAGTGCCTTAAAATGCTGGCTTGCCCACATTAACCATCATTCTACTAAACCACACTATTTTCACACACTTACACACACTTACACACACACACACACACACACACACACACACACACACACACACACACACACACGCACACGCACACGCACACGCACACACGCACACACACACAATCACAAAATAATTTCAAGGTTTCCTAAGATTAGTAAGGATTTCCAGTGTTAAAACCTTTCTATCCTGACTTATGGTAGTTACTGCTACCAGCTAGACTCAGTCCTTCTCACAAAAGATTACTAGTTTCTGACACCAGCAAGACTAAGTCCAAGTCACAAAACATTACCTCTCAGTGTACTACTTTTAGAGATCACCCGTGTTAAAAAAAAACATTAATTTTGGGTAATTTTAGCTGAGCAGTGTTTCCGATGTGGATACAACAGCAAGTCACCACAAAGCACTACTCTTACGGATTACTAAATAAATAACCATTGAATAAATATAAATCTGGTTATACTGAATTGTAGTAGTCCCTTTCTATAGTTTGATCAGCTCTGAGTTTTACTGTCTTGAGTGACATATACTAGTTGGACATGCTCAGGCTAACTGTCAATCTCAGACTAACATCATCAGCCTGGATATAACATTACTGGGTACAATTAACCATAAACTGAAAGTAATTTGCAGATGTGAATTACCTGTGCAGAAAGGCATGTGGAGCATTAACTGCTGAACAACAGTTTTGCCCCATTTTGACATTTAAAACTTGCATTTTCCCTATTCTGATGATACAGAGTGAAAACAATAAACTTTGGCCTCAGTGACATCAGTGTGGGGGAAGACATGAGGTATGTCCTCAGAATTTAAAGGACACACCATTGTGTATGCTCTAAGACTTCTCCAGTAAAGTCTATGGACACATCTCACTCTGTCTCTAAGGTAATGTCACTAAAGGATATACTAAATTATTTTGGCTGTGGCTTAATGAAAAAATTACAAAGCTTTTTATTAAAATATGTCCAAAAATATAATGACTGACAAGAAGGAAAATGCACTGTGGCACTTAACTAACTAGATTTCATGATGCACATATAAATTTTGTCAAATTACTTTAATGTAAGTTTTGTTATATGTTTTAATTAGGTTCATATGTTCATATGAGGTTACTAGGATGATGGCCCTATGACCTTTACAAGCCTAGCCATGTAAAAAAAAAACTGTGTACCCTAACTGACCATAGTTAGATGGTCATTGTTTGTAGAGAGATTCCCCTGTCTATGAGGGAAATAGGTGCCACCCTTGGGGTGAATTTACGATTACCCATCCAAAGGTTGCACTTAAATAGGGTCATTGAGGAGCTCTGCTTCACATGAAGTGGGAGCTTATTCTAGAGGAAAGGCAATCTCTGGGAGACATATCTATCTCTCCCACATGTTTTGTTAATGTCACAGGCTAGGTGGAGATCCCTGGGGCAAGTGACTCGTCCCATTTGATATGCGGATGTGCAGCATTTCCATTAGGGTAGGGTCAGATATTGCTCTGCAGGCCCAGCACAGGTTACCTCTCAGCAGCCTGTATGATACAGAGTACAGTAAGAGGCTTTCAGTCTTTCCATGTAGGTCAATTTTTGGAGGCCCTGAATTCTGTTGGTTAGAAACCTCTGTGGTCTCTCCAGCTGCTGTGGATGTCTGGTGAGGTACATACGGAAGGGAGCATTGTACTCAATTAGTGGTGTGATAAAGGTTGAGTACAGTGGAGTTATGACCTCCTTGGTCTTAGATGAGATGCCCTTATTAATGAGATGTGCAGTGTAGAAGGCTTTCCTTATCCCTACAGGCGCACGGTGATCGAAGTTTAGATTGCTAGCAATCTGTGTTCCCAAGTCTCGGACCACTAGGTTTGAGCTTAGAGAGGTGCTATCTATATCATAATTAGCAGGGGCTACTTCTTTGCTAAAGGGGATAATGAGGCATTTTTTTTGCATTTACTTTTAGTCTGTGGATTTGGCACCAATCATTGGTGTGTGTCAGTCCCTTCTGTAATATGATGACATTGTTGGGGGAATCTGTGATTGCGTCCAGTTTATAGTCATCTCAAACTTGTTAAGCCACAGGTCATCTACTTTTGCCCGGACTTCAGAGAAATAGATTCCAAACAGTAGTGGGCCCAGCACAGATCCTTGTGGTACATCACTGGTAACTGGTTTATTGGTGGAAGAGAACCCCCCCCAACTTTGACAGTGTGCAATCCTCAGCTGGAAGAGTTTCTCAATGATCCCTGAGTGGGGAATTGTGTCAAACACCTTGGCTAAATCAAGGTAGGTGGTATGTACTGCTTTCTCCTCATCCAGGGCTTTGGTGACATTCTCAAAGAAGTCCACCAGGTTTAATAAGCAAGATCTATCTTTGATAAAACCAAACTGAAACTGGTCGAGAGTTTTAAGGTTGCCTATGTCCTGGTTGATAAGGTCTATGATGATTCTTTCCATGGCCTTGCAGATAAGGCTGGTTAGGCTAATGGGTCTATAGTTATTAAGGGTCGGTTGATGGATCCTGTTTGTGCAAGTGGATTACAATAGCTGTTCTCCACATCACTGGCATAAAACCAGTGCTCAGGCTGTGGTTAAAGAGAGTGCCAATTGGTTCTGCTAGGTCTTGTTTTAGATTGTTTAGTAAGCAGCCTGGAATGTTATCTGGTCCCATAGAGGCCGTATTTTTGGCCTTGGAGAGTGTTTGTATAACCTGTTCTTTAGAGATACTCAGTAGAGGACTAGTGTCGGGAATGCTATGAGGTATGGCTGGTGGGGGCAGGGGTGTGCAGTTCCCCCCACCCATGTTGGTGAGGAATAGGTCTAGGGCAATTTTTATCTCATGCTGTAATACACAAATGAAAGAGTATTAATTAATTAATTAATTAATTAATTAACTAATTAGAAGCACTCATTTGAGTAATGCTCTTGTCAGGTACAACATTGGAGGTTAAATATTACAGTATGTGATAAAGATCCTCATGATACTGCAATTTCAATATAACAGCTATAATAAAAATGAAGTAACTACAAAAAATATATGACAAAAAGGAATAAAACAGCAGTACAGTCACACTGTGACACTGCAACAGTAACTTATTGTGCATGTAAGGAGCCTAACCCTCTCTTAACCACCCACTTGTATATTTCTTAAAACATTTATACAATGTTGGGAGGTTAAGGAAGGTTGGAATCCCAGTTGGATGCATTACAATAGTGGGTGCTTATATTACAGTAATTACTGTTATTTTGAATATTTTCATATTCATCTCTTCAAAGGATCAATGACATTATTATAGTCCATTAAAACCTCTTATAAGTACAGTATCCAGGTAACTTTCACATAAGTTGTGATGCTGTAATCTGTGTTTTTATTTCTTTAAGTTCTTTATTATTTCACGTGTACTTTTTTGTTTGCCTATCATACAGCTGTATGTGTGATTGGGCTATTTGGTAAAGAAGAATGCATTGGGCAGGGCGTACTACTGCATCAGTTGGGGGTGCTACACTTGGTTATAACCATTTGTTTAATAAATTGAATTAGGTAATGCATTTTAATCCTTCTCCACATCTTCCTGATTTACCAAGATGAATGGTTCTTCTACCTGTTCCCAATCAGTCCATTTGTTTTGCAGTAGAGTGACCTGAGAATTCCTCAGGCAAGGTGAAAGCCCTATGGCCTATTCATTCCTGGATGGGAATCCCTGGTTAGATCATCCACTTTCATAGGTTCATAGGTGTTCATAGGTGTGTACTAGGCTAATGGCCTTGGAGCCTTTACAAGCCTAGCCCATAAAAGTGCCCTGGCATCATGCCGCCCAACGTTAGTTCCCAGTGCCTCTATCAAGAAGAGCCACTGGACTGATCCCTGTGGTGAACTTTCTATTTCCTAGCCACTCATCAAGATTTCTCTTGAAGAGGGTCAGCGAGGTGCTCTGCTTGACATTCATGGGAAGTCTATTCCAGAGCATGGGCAGTCTCTGGGTGAGGAACCTGTCCATCCAGAATGTTCTGTTGATTGTGGTAATGAGGTTGAGGTCTCTGGAGCATGTGATACGGAGGGACTGGGATTTCTTTAGATGTAGCATTTCTAACAGAGCTGGGTCAGACATGGCTTTGTAAGTCAAGCAGAGATCGCATCTAAATAGGTGATATGAGTTAGAGAATAGCTGGAGTCTTTTGAGTCTGTCCATGTAGGACAAGTGTTTAATGACTAGGATCCTCTTTGTGAGGTACTTCTGTGGCCTCTCCAGCTGTTGCAGGTGTCTAGTGAGGTACATGCCAAATGGGGAATTATACTCGATGATTGCTCTAATGATGGAAGAGTAGAGAGAGACAATGACCTCTTTCTTCCTGGATGCAAAACCCTTGGTAATGAGATGTGCCACACAGAAGGACTTTCTGACCACAGTGGCAATGTGGTGGTCGAAGGAGAGGTTGCAGTCAACCTGCATCCCCAGATCTCTTATAATGCCTTCAGTGTTCAGGGGACTCCCATTGATGTGGTAATTAGTGGAAACTGAGTTATCAAAGGGGATGACAACACATTTTTTGGCATTGAGCTTAAGGCGACTCTTTCAACACCAGTCATTGGTCTCAGTGAGGCCTTTCTGTAGGATGTCTGCATCACTTGGGGAGTTAATAATGGCTCCCAGCTTGCAGTCATCTGTGAACTTGGTCAGCTAGATTCCCTTTGCATTGGCCTGAACATCTGAGAAGTAGATGCCGAACAGGAGAGGACCCAGGACCTCAGCAGTTTGACTTGGAGTCCGGTACTTTCACACTGTGGGTTCTATCTGTGAGCCAATTTGCAACCCACCGAGTGATATAGGAGTTGATGCTAAGTTTGGTGAATTTATCAATAATTCCCAAGTGAGGAATGGTATCAAAGGCCTCGGCCAGATCGAGGTAGGCTGTATGCATTGCCTTACGTTCATCCACAGCCCTGGTGACTGACCCAAAAAGTCACCCAGGTTCGGCAGGCATGTTTTCCCTTTCACAAAGCCAAATTGCGTGGGGTCTAGAGTTTGGAGATTTCCTATATCTTTGTTAATCAGGTCCATGATGATGTGCTCCATAGCTTTACATATCAGACTAGTCAGGCCAATGGGGCAATAATTCCCAGGGTCTGTAGTCGCTCCCCCTTTATGGAGAGGGATGACTGTAGCAGTGCACCATTCAGTAGGAACAAATTCTGAGGTGAGGCTGTGACTGAACAGGGCACACAGATGTGGTGCCAGTTCACTTTGTAGTTCATGTAGAACACAGCCAGGGATATTATCTGGTCACATGGAAGCTGTATTCTTAGACTTGGACAATGCAGCTTTAACCTGCGTTGCAGTAATGCTGGGTGCCTGGCATTCTTCTGGTACTGTGATTGGTCCTTTAGGGAAGAGAGGGGTAAAGTTGGCAATGAATCTGTCGGCCAGTATGTTGGCAATATTTGTTGGCTCAGTATAGGAGGTACCATTGTGCAATAACTCAAAGCAAATCTGGGTATTGCCGTGAAGGTTCTTGATATAGCTGTAGAAGGCTTTGGATTGTTTTTAGTGTCTGCCACAATTCTGCCTTCATAGCTGGCTTTAAAGGATTTGATGACTTCATTGCAAGAGTTGGTTGGTAGGGAGAGGTTTAGCTTGCTGGTTCTGTGTGGAGCCTAATCTCTCCTCCCTAGTGAAGCATCCCCTCACCTGTAGCAGCTCTTCCATGCTGTGTGGTATCTCAGCCCTCCAAAGGGGAGCATGTCTCCAAATGTCCGATTCCCCTCAGCTTACTGTGTGACTTGTACACAACTGGTAGAACTCACTTGGCTTCAGCTCCACCAGTTAAACACCTATTGCACTGCTAGGGGTTACTCATGTGGAAAACAGTAGTCATCTTCCTCCTCTATGCAGGATGGGCAAGCTGTCAATTGTCACTCATTCCCTTCTTCTTCTTCTTCTTTTGCTAGTTCCTACAGATGCCAAACTGCTATCTGCTATTGGAGCTCAGGTCACCTGTATGTAGTCAGGCCGTTATCTGTCTACATCCCAGAGCTGGCTTGGAAATTGCGTATACACAGACAGTGTACAGTTTTGCACAAGAAATAAAAAAATAAAACTTTCAAACAGACTGCATAAAGAAGATTAATGACTATCTATGCAACTTAATAGCATATACTTCAAAGGCAAACGCTACAAGCATGCACTCAATCACCACTAAACTCTGCAGGTTCATCACTCTCTCCCCTAAGAAAAACACCACTGCAAAACCCTAGAAGGAACAAAATGGCTGCCAGACAAGAATGAACTAACTTCCTATTAAACTTCCAGCTATTCAAACTAATATACAAGCAAACATTCTCCCAACCCCATCCTACAACCTCAGTAATCATGACAATTTTGCTCCCTTACTGCTGATCCCAAAAACAAGCTTCACTGCACAGATTGCTGCTTCTCCATTCTCAGCTCCAAACCCTGGGAATGTATTCCCTCTTGTTTCAAAGAAATAAAGAAATATCTTCCTACCCTGTGTTCAGGACACAACTAAAAACTCATCTAAACTTTCTAAATGACATTGTTATGTTCCAGCCCCATCACCTAAGCATGCCATATTCTGTCACTGTCTAATAACTTTCTTACTCCCTATAACATCTAACTGCATAGCACACTTACTTAAAAGATTCGACTTTCCTTGTATGTAGTGTATATAACTTCTGCATAATGAGTAAGCTCATTCCAGCTTCAGCTGTATAACGTATATAATTTCTCATACTAGATGCTTAACTCTACTTATTGTGCATTGCTCTAACCTTGTTGTTCACACTGTATTCTATTGACACTCTGTCTGTATTGTATAAATTAATTTTATGGCTGTACTTTTCCCTGGGCAGAGACTGAAACTGGTCAGTTGTGATCAGTGCTCTATCCCAGTAAACAAATTCAAATAAATAAATAAGTAAATTTGTTTGTTTGTGTCTTTCAGCTTTTCCCGGTTAGGGGTCACCACAGCGGAACTCCTGTCCGCTAATGATTGGTAGTTGATTTTTACGCGTCAAGTTACCAGCCCTGATGCACAACCTTCAACAAAGGTATGCCCATTCATGCATGTCTCCACGCAGAAGACGCTCTAGCTGAGAATCGAACAGGACAGCGTCTTACTGTGAGGCGACAACGCTACTGCAGCACCACCACCGCGACAAATACATTTCCTAAAAACCTCTGGCTAAAATAGTCTATAGGTCCTGTCTACAATTATCCAAGAACCGTAAAACAAAACAGGCAAAGCAAAATGCTGGCAAACTAACACTTTTCATAAAATCCATGAAGCATGCACATCCTAGACACAACAGAACTAGGACTGTTAAAATGGTACCTGTGAGCCAGGTTTCAGGAGGAGGATCATGCCACCTGATTTCTTTGTTTTCAGAATAGACGTTCACTGAGGACAGCAACATCCAAGCAACAACATATGACTCTTTCCTTGCCCTGTCACTCAAAGTTCAAAGTGCAGACAAAAGACCTCAGTCAAAATTTTATGAGGGATGGGGCAAAAATATGAGACAAAATTAGGGACATTTGAGAGGCATAACCTATAGCGTTATTACTGAAAGGTAAATCACAGGATGTCTGTTTATGTAGGTATTTTAACACCTGCAGTAACTGGACAGGACTGATTAAGCTAAATGACTTAATACATTGTGTGTGTGTGTGTATGTGTGTGTGTGTGTGTGTGTGTGTGTGTGTGTGTGTGTGTGTGTGTGTGTGTGTGTGTGTGTGGTGTGATAGCTCTCAGCCTCTTACTTCCAGAATCAGACAAATCCAGAAATAATCAGGGACAATCAAGGACACTTCAAAAAAAAAAAAAAAGTTTTATTAACTTGAAAAGATGACAGAATACGAAAATGTGAATTAGCATGAATTTTCTAAAGTAAAATAATTCTATAATTATTGTCATTATTCATTAAGTATAATTTACCACCTTTTCTCCAAAAATTGCCAATTTCAAGTGGGATTAGGAAGCACAGATCAAAACTTTCAGCCAAAATCAGGGACATTCCTGAAAATAAGGGAGAGTTGAAAAGTATTGTCTGTGTCTCTACATCTATGCTTCCCTCCTGCACCAAAAAAGTTAAGGCTTTTTTATAGTTTACACTATACAATTAACTAAAGTTTCACAGTAAAAAAAGTACTTGTCCTGTGCAGTCTTATTCACAGTTCCACAACATGGTATGTTTTGCATCTCTGCTGCATTTCACAGAAAAGCAATTGCATATTTTATACAGTTTTGCTCATTTCACAACTTTTTTACTTTCTTATAAAAAAAAACAGCCACAGGTTTATACATTGTTCCCACAATATTAATATAATTAACAAAATGTAGCCTTGTGTGTAGCTAGCAGAATGCCGTAGTCTTTGTGTGGAAGGCCATCACAAAAAGCAGATATGTGTTGGTTTAAACAAAATGAAAGTAGAAAATGCAATAAAAAAGGATGATTCTGAGAGAATGTGCAGATGCAAAAACTAGCAGGAAGAAAGTAAATGACAAATGTAAAATGTAAAATGGCAAACAGGAATCCTAGCTTGTGTACAAGTGGTGCATGAAGGAAGTGAATATGTGTGATATGCAAAGGAGGCACACACACAATATGATCAACAGCAGGACTGTACAGCAGTATGGTGCAAACCTAACTGATAAAATACATTAGTATGATCTCTACAGAATTAGCAGGTGTGAAACTGAGTATGGATTTGAATAGATGAGATGTTTTATCAATGATTTCCTTGAAATGATATAATGAATTATTCCCCCCACATTATTACATAAACTTGAAGTGGTATTCAAACTATGACGCTATCACAATGGGGAAATAAGAGGCAGTGATTTATAGTCACAAAAATATAAAAGCGGCACATGTACATTTCTGGTACAGGGAAAATAGCACCATATAAAAAGAGTAGTAAGAAAGATTTTGGTGGACGTGGTAATTCTTTAAGAAGCTATAGATGTCATCTAATATAAACGTACTACAGATGAAAATGCGTCAAACTTATTGGCAAAGCCTAAGCAAGAATTTACTAAAGCTTTGCTCATGAAAATTAAGAGTCTAAATGTAAAAACTGAACTAGACCCAAATACTACTCTATACTTGAATGAGGCCAGCGAGGTACCTTTTGCTTTAATGTGTAAACAGAAAATTAGCCATGAAGCCTGGAAAATAAAAGGGTGTTGTACAACAACTGTGAATAGTCTAATCCCATAATGTACCTCTCAACTTCTTTGTGCAATGGTTGTAGACAAAGGCAAAACTAATGGGGAGGAGGAACAAAGGCCCAAAAAATCAGGGACTTTTTAAAAAAAGATTACTCTAATTCACTCAGAAAGTTAATAGAATAACATGTTTTATATCAATAAGCATGTTCGGAACAATAGGACGTATGAAACTCTACTGACTAGCATTATTGCCTGACTGCAGTCCTTTGTGATCTATCAGAAAATCAACAATTTTATGAGGGATAGAGTGAAAATATGAGGCAAAATCAGACACATTTGAGAGGTATGACCTATACTGTTATTACTGAAAGGTAAATCACAGTATGTCTGTATATGGAGATATTTTCAAAGCCACTACCAGTCTATAATTAAATAGAGTACAGTATCACCTGTCTAGAATGGTAGTTGCTTTCATATCCCTGACAGGGGGAAGCAACATTTGAAATTACCATGGTACAGACTGTGACGCTGAACCTAACCAGTTACACAAGTTGATGACTGAAGAGGTCTGCAGTCCAAGTATGATGAAAAAATAGAGCTTTGGCCAAAGAGTAATAGACAAAGAATGTTAATCAACACCATGAGGATAGAAATAATGTTGTTATAGTATCTGCAGTGGAGGACATCCCCACAGGGCATAGCATACTCTTCCAAGCTCAGTGGTGCCAGAGACACACTATCCTGAATATCAGAGAATTATTTCAGAAATTAAATATAGCAGGAGAGGGTATTTTTTATTTAAGAAACAGTATTAATGCTACTAAGATGAATATTTGAAATTATTATTGTCAATAAATAAGCACACAGAGTAACATGGCAATGCAGAATGACAGTACTACAATAAAATCATTATTTGTGTTAAAAGCATGATATCTGAGGTGTCGGGGGGGTGCCACTGACTGACAGACAGTAATGCAATGCCAGCAAAATTATATATGTATTTGAAATATATGCTTTTAAATAACAACTATTGCTCATATTGATCCAGCTCTGTAAGCCATGACATTGCACAGGTCTGTTTACCACATTTTCTCCTTTCCTATGCATCTCAGCTAATTACCTGCTGATCCTATCCACTCTGTCTCTGTTTCTCTTTGACTGGTCTCCGACTATTTCTGAGCCATTCATTTCAATACATAATCCAGTTTGACAAATTTATGCTGCTATGAAACCTACATATCAATGCCAAGTTACTCTCATTACTGATTTATTTTCTTCACTGTGTTTTATTTTATTCTGTAATGAATGCTTAAGTTTCACATATTGTCACTCAGGTCTACTTATTTCTGAAAAATGTACTTTACAGATGTTCATGCATTCTTCACTTTTGGAGTTTTATCCGCAGGCATCTGCTGAAAAGGGGTTACAAATGTCCAGTCAGACTTTCTCAGTCAACCAACACAAATAAAATAAAATAAATACTAAATAACCTCACCTTCAAAAAGGCACTCATAATCCCCTACATCTTAGACTAGGTATACAACAGTTCATTTTGTGTCATCTAATAACATTATTTTTTTCTCCTTGTTTAATCCCTTGCCATCTACCTCTTTTTCTGCATCACACTCCTGTTTCTTCTCGACAGTCAGGACACCTGCCCAGCACTGCTTGATTGTTCAAACAGAATTACTACCCTCTGAATAATGTGCTTATCACGCAGGTTCAGGACAGCTTATCTGGCTACTGCATAATAACAAAACCTTTACACAGGTGCACATGAATTACAACCAGCTATCTTTGCATATAGTAATTACTTATCATGTACCAGCTGTGAATTCACTTACTGGACTGCCTTCTGCACCACAGTTGATCCGGTGGAAAATGACAGTTAAATGGAGAAAAACAAACAACTAACTAAAGGAAAAATAAAGGGAAAAAAAGGAAAAGACAGGAAAATAAACATATATATACACATTTTTTTTCTGAACACATGCATGCTTGCTTATATACTGCTCATTTTTTTCTATGTTCTAGTTCTGAAGTACACTTCTTAGCTGTAACATTTTGTACAAAGTTTAAATTCTGCACAGCTTTTCTTCCCTGGCCTCCACTGAAAATGGGTTATAATCAGTCTGACTATCCAAGTTAGCAAATAATAAATCTACAGCTAAAGAGATACGGAGCTGGCAGTCTTTAAGAAGGCAGTCCGTTAAGTGAATTCACTGGTTGCAGGAGTCCTAAAAAGATGACTGCACAAAGTTACCCGGAACTTCCTAAACAGGTGAACGTTCAAAGGCAGATCTCTCAGTACAAGAGGTAATTGTGATAAAACTGCAACAATGAAAGTCTCGCCTTTTGACTGATAGAAAAGAAATGTATGTATTACCTTGCTGCATGGCAGAAAGCAATGAAATTACGGCAAGGAGGCTTGTGTCTACAGCCATGTTTGCTTTGTGCTGGTCCCAGGCAGGTCACAATGAAAAATAACAGCACAGTTAAGTAAATGAAGGCTGAATACTGTAAAATCATTTACAGGCAAAAAAGCTTCCTGCTAAAACAAACATTTCAGTACATCCTGAATGTTGCCACTCCCACGTACTTAACCCTTCAGGTTCTCAATCTCTGTATCAACTTAAAAAATGCAGCTTTGAAACGATGGCAGATGTGCCAGTCAAAACATTCAGCCTAGTATGCCTCCCGCCTACAAGTCTTATCCTTCCTGAATTTTATTCTCAGACTAATTACTTTTTTAAACACAAATGTACAAACTATTTGTTACTTTCATTTCTATCACTCTGATTTTGATGCCACTGCCCTGAATGTCAGTGCTGGAGAGACTGTATTTTTCTTTAACTCTGAAGCTGTATAAGTCAGCAGCTGCTGTGACAAGTCAGTCAGAAGGCTGTATCTTGAGGAGTTGTTATTGAAGAGTGCTAGACTATTGCCGTCTCCTGGAAGTTTAATTGTTTACACAGTGTGTTTATATGTCACTCCGGCCAGCTGAATATTGCAATGATAATTTCACAGCCGGTCAGCATTAAATCAGCAGTGTGATTAAGAGGACAGTGAACTTGATATTGTAAAGTGAGTTTAAAACATTTAGGTTTATAGTCAATAAAATGCAGACGTATGAGAGGTGATTTGAATGAAGCATATAAAGCATGTATCGATCCATATCTCTGGGAATATTTAGGAGTAAACAGAAGACGAAGATCAAATAAAGTAAAACTGGTTAGATATGGAAGAAAGACAAAAGGGGTACAGTATAGCTTGGTTTATACCGAAAAGTGTGGGATCATGGAATTCTTTACCCGAACAGATAAAAATCTTTCTGACTTTGAGAAATCAGGCAAACAAACACAACAAAAAAACTACTAACTACCATGGTGAAAAATATTTTGAGATTTAGACAGGCTAAATAGGATTCCGCACACACCTATGCATATTTGTGTACATGTATGTGTTTCCACAGGGACCTACTTGGAAAAAAGTGAAACAGCATAAATTTTTATATAGGAAGGACTGACTGAATAGCCTTTTGGCCTTGCAATCCCCATAAAGCTGCATATCATCACAGGGCCACCTGACTGCCCCAAGTCCTATCATATATCTCACAACTCAGTACAACCCCCCCCCCGGAATCGAGATTTATTGACTGACTAACAGTGTGCCATTGTACACATACCTCCATAGCCAATAAGTCCTCTATCAGGAAAGAATGAATAGATATATGCCCTAATATCTGTCAATACTTACAAATTTATCTCAGGCACTCCACTCCACAACCACTGTAGATATCCAAACACTTTATTGATTTCACAAAAATGCAAGTTGAGCGCTTTCTTCCCACAATCGGATCTTCCTCAGAACATTTACAATACCAAAAAACTTGCTCTTAAATAGTCATAAGCAACCAAATCAATGTTGTTTTCCCCTATAAGGAGAAAATGTTTTTTAAGTAAATGTTTTTTTGAGTAGGATTGCTTTAAGTATTTTGTTAGGATGTTAATTGTTTAACTGAAATAGGTGGGGTGGTTGCTTATGGGTATTTAAGAGCAAGTTGTTTGGTATTTTAAATGTTCTGAGGAAGACCTGATTGGGGGAAGAAAGCGCTCAACTTGTATTTTTGTGAAATCAGTAAAGTGTCTGGATACCTACAGTGGTTGTGGAGTGGAAATCTGTATCGTTCTTGGCAGTGTTTCTGCGTTTGCTATCTCAGGCACTATTCCATCCAGACTGTGAGGACTGAATGACAAATCATGTGTTCTCCCCCTCTCCTTGACTGCACCAGATTACCTGCACTACTCAACATCTAACACATTCGATCCTGCTAATAAAGACACAAACCTGAAAAAAAAAAACTTCAAGGAAAAACATGGAATTACTTTTTAACCCCTAAAAGGATCACCTTTGCCTTTTCTGATCAGTAGGTCCTTAAGCTGCACCCTGTTGCAGAATGTCATTCATTACATTTACGAGGACTGGGGGGGGGCAATTGAGTAGGTTCCAGTCACTCCAATTTGCTCCCTCAAAAAATGAGCATGACATTATGTAGGACAGCTTTTCAGCACCCTGTTCTAGGCATAGCTGAAGCAACTAACAATTCCCACTCTACAAAAAAAAAAAAAAAGTCCTGTTACCAACACCTATGTAATATGTTAGCACTTACCTCACTATATCAAATTTTCCTGGATAGCCTCTCATTATTTAATTAATTTCTATGTTTGCCGTACATGCTCAATGATTTTTGCCTGCTATTCACCTTGCCAAAACTTAGTTTTGCAGTGAGGGTCTAATCAGCTTTTTACTGGCAAAGAGGAAAAATCTATTTACTTTGTCAAACCATGTTATTAAATAAAGATATATGCATCTTTGAATGGTGAATGCCACATTTTATTTTTGCATGTTTGACAAATTCAGGACATCATTCAACATTAAACCAGCAAAGTGTGCAGAGACATACTTGAATAGGAACAAAAATAAGATTTCCTTTCTTGGACTGGATTGACTGAATAGTGATGTGTCTATTCAGTCCGTTATGGGAACATCTGATTAGAGTGAATCATGTTATATAACTCATAATTCAATTAATCCCCTATCAGGACCACTGTATCCTGGTGCATACACACCTACCCTGGCATCAAGTCCCTTATAAATGAACAACCTGATTATAAACATGTCTTAGTCTCCATCAGGTCCAACAAAGTAGATTTGTGGTCTTCCCCATCCAGACTGTGAAAATAGGATGGACCACTCACATGCCCTTTGCCTCCCTTTCCACTCCTACTCCTGCCTATAACACTTACAAGGTCATTACTAAATCATAGCACTCTACCCTCAGTTAAATCTCTCTAAGAATGCTGTCAAGTTCAAATCTGATAAGTGACTAAATAAACATAATATTCCAAAGGTGACTGTATCTTTATACAGCACCACACTACTCCAATCCGTTGAATCATTAATGCCATTAGAAACCAATTCATAGCTCTCCTGTGTCACTCTGCTGTTACAGAGTTATGGACATTTTCCACAACTGTGTCTACAACATTCTAGGCCATACAAAATATGTACTGAGTCACAGAGCTTTCAGCGTTGTCAGAGAATCAGTATTGTGTTGTCTGAAAGCATACACTGAGTCTACAGTTAACTCTTTCCCTCTGGTCATTATGTGTGATTCCCATTATTCCATTTTCCTAGATTCAGCCAAGTACTTCTACTGAATGTTTTCACTTCCCAACCAG
Organism: Protopterus annectens; assembly: GCF_019279795.1. Lineage (NCBI taxonomy): Eukaryota > Metazoa > Chordata > Ceratodontiformes > Protopteridae > Protopterus > Protopterus annectens. Next base: position 1,404,784,113 of record NC_056728.1, read on the forward strand.
CAATTTGTCATATCTTCATTTCTAAAACCCAGGCTCATCTTGATGGGAAAACACCTCACCCTGTTTTTTTCACATGAACTATAAATTAATGTCCAATCAGCCAAATTCTCCTTTCCCATTGCTGACTTGTGTGAGTGAAAAACAATGTTAAAGTGTGATCTTACACACTTCAACAAAGCTCTAAATTTCCATCAACCCAATGCCTGTGTCCCTTCTGCTGCAACCTGCTAAGAGCTTTGATTCCTTATTACTTTTAATTTTCAGTAAATTTACTGAGACATGAAAGCAGTATAAGGCAAGACATTTATTGTTCAGAATAGAATGGCAGCAAGTTAAGATTGCACAAATCTAAATTAAAATTTTTAACATAGTAGACTTTTTATTTTATTTTATTTATTTATTTATCATTTGTTGACCGGGAAAGTCTGACTAGGTTCCACAGAGCCTGTTTTCAGTGGAGGCCCGGGGAGAAACGCTCCAGATGCATGTCTTTGGAATGTGGGAGGAAACCGGAGTACCCGGAAGAAACCCACGCGAACACAGGGACAACATGCAAACTCCACACAGAAGGCACCCCAGCCGAGAATCGAACCGGAGAGCCTCTTGCTGTGAGGTGACAATGTTAACCACTGCCCCACCACATAAAACAGGCTACAGACTAGTCTCAGGTGATACTTTATGGAAAATGCTTTCCCATCATAATTCATATCCTTAACTGACATCAGAATAATGAAATCAGTATTCAGAACATATCAATTGTTATATCTCTGTATATTTTCATACACTGTTCTGTTTTACTATGATCTCATATTTGCAGTATTTTTAAACAAACAAGACTGAATTCATTTCAGAACTTGTGACAAAGCAAGGACAATCTATAGAGCTGTATTATTAATTTTTCTAGCTGCATCTCTCAGGTAAGCTCTGCTCCATAATATTCCATTGTTTTAGAACAAAGTTAAGCTATGATTTTCGTTTAAACTTGCAGCATATAGCTGCTATATCATGTCTCACAGAATGCAAACATGTTTCTGTTCTGAAATACAAAAATCTGTTTTGTCAGCTGTAATGTCTGAAATAATTCTGCAGAGAAAATCCACTCTGGCACTTATATTTCTAATATGGCAGTGTATACTGAACACAATCCCTGCCCTGTTTATATGTGGTCCTGCCCCATCCATAAAGAATGCAGGGAAATGTTCTGTTGCTGAAAGAACAACACATGGATCACCTTACACAATATGATCCCATAATGGAATAGTGGGAGGGGATCCACATTTCTGTGACAGAAGCTAAATAACAGATGTTCTATACTGCCTCTACTGAATCAGGCAATGTCGACTAAACCATATCAAAGCCTATGCATATATATCCTCTTGTATTTCCTTTCCCAGTAAAGTCTGACCATAAACTTGTGACCTCCTTTAAAGTACCAAAAGCTCCTAAGGCAAACCCCACTGAATTTAAGGTCTGCAAACATGACAAACTGAGCCTACTCTGTGGCAAAATAACAAAATTCTCTTATAACTGCACCTCCCCAGACCTTAATACAGCAGCAAGCTTCACTAAAGAATTCTATACCCATTTAGAAAAATGTATAAAGTTAACAACCCCTACCAGAGCCAAGTATCACAGAAAATTCAACAACAAACCACCCCACTGGTCCACCACCATAAAAAAACTATACAACAAAAGAAACAAGCTCTTTAAATCATTTAGTAGATGCAAAACTCACCTACTAAAGAATATCATCAAAAGAATTACAAAAAAAGCTGTAGAACACAATTAGGTCCACTAAAGGATCCAATGAAGTTATGCTGGCCACTGTAACCAAAGACAATTAGAAATCCTTCTTTACCTATGTTAGAAAACTAAAAAAAAAAAAAAAACAATATCCTTTATTACTCTGAACTTATTCATAATGACACCTCCGATGCCCATGCACTGGCCCAGTAATCAACGAGCCTCAATCCTCACCACTAGCACCAGTGAAAGGCATGCAGATTGGGAAGGATAACAAGTACACACACAAGTATAATTTCCCTTAAGAGCACACAGAGATCACAGTCAGTCTGGGGCTGGTTTCACCCTTTCCCTCCAGATCCCCAGTAAGACTCCCCACTGGCACAGCTATAGGGTGCAGGTTTCAGCCTAGTGGTCAAGCTAAAACCTCAAGAACCCTCTCTGTCCAACCAGTGCTTCATGTCCCTGCCCAAGTAGCTGACAAACACACACTTTGAGATATGAGTTATATACAAACACACAGACACTCCTGGGGAAGGCTGGCACAAGTTCACTAGGTATGCCCCTTCTCTGCCCAGGCTATAAGGTAGAAATCACTGCCACCAACCACTAATATAAGCTACTAAGGTCCGTACCAAAAGGTGACCAATTTTACTGTGCAATATTATTATTATCCAAAAACTGAATGAAACTTTAAAAACACCAATAAAGAACTTCAAACACCCAGCGATTATTATTATCCAGTTCCTTGTTGTTCTTCTTCTTTTGGCTTTTCCTGGTTAGGGATCGCCACAGTGGAACTCTGGTCTGCTAATGATTGGCAGTAGATTTTTACGGTGCCAAGGTACCAGCTCGACGCCCAACCTTCAACGAAGGCACACCCTACACATGTCTTTCAAATGCCACTTGACAGCGGGGAGGACATGCAGACTCCACACAGAAGGCACTCCAGACGAGAATCAAATGGGAGAACCTCTTGCTGTGAGGCGACAACGCTACCGCTGCACCACCGCGGCTAAACAAGGGTGGCAAACAGCAAGGCTTATTGGAGTGGCTTGGGCAGTATCACTATATACATGCAATGTACTCTAGAGCTTAAATTATCTCTACACAAAACAGCCACAGTCGAAAGGTTTTAAAATATTTAATAATAATATTAATAATAATAAATAATAAAAACACAAGACAAATCTCTTCAACAAATCTCTTCAATTCAACACGGTGCTAATCAAGAGTTCAGAAACAGGAAAATGCTTAAAATAATACTGTAGAATAGTCTGATGTAAATATAGAAAACAGCTAGACTAAACTTAGTATTTTCTATCTATTTCTAAGAGAAACAATGTTCTAAATAACTTCGATACATATAGAGCAAAGGCAGAGTACTGGTGAGTAGATGTGTTCAGACTGAGATAAAATCCAAAATGCTCCAATTCTCTCTCTGGTTGACAAAGTCTTAAATTGGTAATATATCACTGTTGACTCATTTTAGATTACATCATTCTTGATGCTTCTCTGGTTTCCAGGCTACCAGAAACTCTAAATTTACATATCTTAGTTTTCTTAGTAAGCTTTCACTTGGCTAGTAAACCACAGCAATAAAATACATTATACATGTAAAACCTTGCAATTAACTCTGGTCTCAAAACAATAGAAAGAATGTGCTAGTCCAGACATCACAGCTCAGAGTTTGAGATCAAACAGTCATACAATGCTTGACTTATCAGTTTTCTTCCAGGAGAATGCACTGTGGTTACATTTTTGAAGCTCAGTACAACATATAGTTTAATCATAACATATAGTTCTCTTTTACATTTGTAAAACCAGCCTGTGGATTATATTAATGTTTACAAATCGCATAGAACTATTTACAAGATTCTATCTGGCTGGGCTGGCAGCCTTTCAGTTTTTCACAATACCTTCTATTCAGACCCAACAGACATTGATAATATCCTTGCAAACAAATTTAGTGCCATATTCACCCTGAGACATCTATTCAAAGCCCCAAAATATATGAATTCCTTATGACCCAATTATATTTAATGTTCATTTGTTGAAAATGCTAACCAAGACCAAACATTCTTCCTCAGTGGGACATGACAATATACCTGGTTGCATAATTAATAGCACTAAACATGCCCTTGCAGACACATTCCTTAAACTGTTTAAACTAAGTTTAGCTACTGGTTTTGTCAATGATAGCGGTGATGGTCATCCATAAGGGTGGCTTTACAATTGATCAGGGTAATTACAGACCTTTTAGCCTTACAAACCTCATCTACAAAGCCATGGAATGTATTATAACTGACCTCATAAACTGCAATATCAAGAATCCTATTAGCTTTGACCCCTAACAATTTGAGCTTGAAAAGGGTAGATCATGTCTATTTTATCTTTGGAAAGGTTACAGAGGCTGTAGATGGTGGCCATGCAGTGCATATCTTCACCTGACCAAGGCCTTTGACACTATTCCAGCATCATACAAAAGCTTAATGCTTTAAAAATTACCCCATATATAGTAGAATGGATAGAAAACTGTCAGAAAGGTAGTACAAGTTGCATGTGCCTAATCAGAAGGCATGAATGTGATCAACTCTCTTCTAAGATCTCCAAGCACGAAGTCAAGGCCTTTGGCTAACATAGTTTATACATGACTACAAATTCGGGGGGGGGGGGTTGCTGTTAAGTCACCTGATCACACTCAAACCTTCCATAATGAAATCTCCCTAGTAAACTCTTGGCATACTAAAAATGGGATCAAACTAAATGCTACAAAGTGTAGCATTCTCACTTTTGGTAGACAATGCCCCATTTGGCATGTACCTCACTAGACACCTGCAACAACTGGAGAGGCCACAAAAGTACCTCACAAAGAGGATCCTAGGCCTTAAATGCTTATCCTATATGGACAGACTCAAAAAACTCCAACTATTCTCTGTCTCATGTCGCCTACTTAGAGGCGATCTCTGCTTGACTTAAAAATTCATGTCTGATCCAGGTCTGTTAGGAATGCTACATTTAAAGAAATCCCAATCCCTCTGCACCACACACTCCAGAGACCTCAACCTCAATACCACAATCAACAGAACAAGCTGGAGGGACAGGTTCATAACCCAGAGACTGCCCATGCTATGGAATAGACTTCCCTTACATGTCAAACAGAGCACCTCACTGGCCCTCTTCAAGAGAAATCGTGATGAGTGGATGGGAAATAGAAAATTCACCCCAGGGATCACTTCAGTGGCTCTACCCGACAGAGGCACTGGGAACTAAGGACGGGTGGCACGATGCCAGGTTAATCCTATTGGCTAGGCTTGTAAATGCTCCAGGTCTATTAGCCTAGTACACACCTATGAACCTATGAACAACACTTCCACTTACCTTACTGTGTAGAATAAACCACTACAAAATGTAAGCATAGATCTAGGTACTTGGGTTGTATCTCCCTTTCTTTTTACCATCATGTGACAACGGCTATCAGGAAATCCTTGTAGTTATCCCAACTAATTGTCAAAAGAATAGTATCACGGTCTAAAGGGGTAACCACTCCTTTACACTCATCATCGATCCAGCCAATTAGTGAATATAAAATCTCCTTAGGGATGTATCTCACTAACCATATCAAATAATTAGAAAGACCACAAAGGCTCCTAACCAAAAAAGTCATATACCTAACGTTCCTGTGCTGCAAGAGAGGCTGGAAGCCCGATCTCATTATCCAGTGTCTTCTACTCTTTTAAGGCAAAATCTTAGTCTTTCTTACACCATTAGAGTACTAATTATCCTGTACCTCTTGTGTCTCTGCAAATCCACTATATCCACCAGTTCTAGAAACAGAGACCTAAATCTTCAGCAACAGATAAATGAAACATGGTTGAGGGATAGGTTTATAACCCAGTGCCTCCAAAACCTCTGGAATAAATTTCTGCATGTTAAACAATGTGATGCATTGTCTTCCTTTAAACATAAGCTAGACAGCTGTATGCATGCCCACACTGGACTGACAAGTATAGCCTTCCTGGAGAAAGGAGATGCAGCTTGAGGGAGGGTATTGGCAAGGTGTGAGTGATCATATGACTCAGTGACCTTGGAATATTTATGAATTTATGAAACTCACCCTACTGAAAATGCAGGAGCAAGTGATTGAAAATGAAACAAAGCCATTTCACTCTCCATCTGGTCAAAAAATACTACCACTAACTCCTGACATAATCTGTCTGGATAGTGCCACCCAGACCACCTTATTAATACTTGCTTCTCCTAACTCTGCCCATAATCCTATCTCTGTTCCTTCACCTAGGAAAAACCCTTTCTGTAACACCACCACTACGCAGTACACTAGGACACATACCACCTGCAGCAGTACACATGCACAACACTAAATCTGTCCTTTCACTTTGTCTTGACTCTAGCATTAAACCACAAGCACTAAAGCTATTCCCTTACCTATACTTACTTAAGACCTAAACTACACACAAACACACACACACACACACACACACACACACACACACACACACACACACACACACACACACACACACACACACACACACACACACACACACACACACACACACACACACACACACACACACACACACACACACACACACACACACACACACACACACACACACACACATGCCCACACTCCCACCTGTAATGATGAAACCTTTGGTACATCTGAAAGTTTTGGCATTAACATCCCCAGCCCACACATACCTTACATAAACAAATTTGATCACCATTACTTGACAGCACATATGTTCAATCACTCCTGTGTGCATTTTTAGCATTCAGCTAATTGCATTTTCGACAAATTGATGGAAACCCTGGAAAATGGTATCCAGGCTTGTGTGTTTCAGTCTTTTCTGTCCTGTAGTGTAACCATTCCCAATGGCTTTTACCATGCTGGTCAAGTACAACAATCCTTGGGTATCATCACACTGCTGTCTGGAAAGGCAGCCATCTTCCCTTCCACCTTTTTCAGACTGCATCAGCTCAGACACTGTAAAGTCTCTGATATATATTATTAGAAAGTCACTATGGATAAAAAATGCATGTAAATCTGTGGTAGTGAAGTCAGATAATTTTCACTTTCATGGATCAATCAGCCACTCCCCAAGCTTGGGTTCCTAGCTGCATCAGCCTTGCAATATTTTCTTTACCACCATAGCTCTGATGTTATTCTCTGTCCCATGGCTTTGTAGTACCAGCTAATAGCAACATGTGTGTTTTCTTTTTAAACCCTGTCACAGTTATCATTCAGAAAACACTGGTCCCATCCATCCTTTCTCTTCAGCTGAATGATACGACTTAGTCGATAATGTCCTGTGTATCTCCCTGGTGTATTTGCATAGTGACTGCTCAGCCATACCCCACATCTGCTTCTGACCATTCCCACAAGTACTGAGGAAAGGTGCATGGGTGTGGTTACTGTTCCCACAAGTACTGAGGTAAGGTGCTTGGGTGTGGTTTGCATCAGATAAGGCCTCCTGAAATGAGCCTACAGTGAACAAGAAGTGCAATCTGCTAAGGAATATGTAGAGATAAAAATCTTAACATGAAGTCCTTGAAGTATTGCATACCCAGCTGATTAGTAATACCGCTGAACACCCCCCCCCCACTATGGTTTCTGACCTAAAATTTATAACTGTGCTCCAGAGCAAGTTTTCCCACATGTCTAAAGTCATACAGTATGGAAAAGAGCTTGAACACTTATATCAGGATCCTCTATACCACTTATGCTCTAGTCAGCTGCCTATAAATCGGGTTCCTATTACTTGATTGAATGTTCAGGTTAGCGAATACCTAAACGTCAATTTGGTAATAGTGAAAGCAAAAAAACGCAAAAGGACGATTTAGTGCAAGGAAAGAATTCCCTTGGTAGTTATGCAGATTTTGCCCATTTAAAGCAATCTCAGAGTTGATATATTTAGTTAGGGGGGTGTGGGGGCAAAGCCCCCCACTTTATTTTGGTTTCAATTTTTTTTTTTTTTTTTTTTTTTTTGTGGCCGAGGGAATTCATTCCCTATGTTAAATCAGCCATTCGCTGTTTTAATTTTTCAATATTACCAGGTTGACGTTTAGGTATTCGCTAACCTAAACTTTCGATCAGGTAATAGAGACACTAAAAATCATTGTCTTTTGTAACCCCAAAGCCCATTCCTCCTTCTGCACTTGTAAAGAACAGGCAAATAGTGTTGATAACCTTGTTCTACCTTCACTGACAAGTCTGTCCATCTGTTTATACTGATGACACCGCATGTATAGTTAAACAACCCTGCCAAGCCCTGGCGTTGTTTTTTTATGATTTTAGTTGACATTAGGGTTAGAAACTGTTTCTTTAAACTTGTTGATTTTGTTCCTAAGAAATACACATGACCGTTCTTCAGGTCAGCATTTTTTGTAACCTATGAAAGTTATCTTATAGAATGGACCCTAGTGTACCAATGACATCCTGCTGCAAACTATAGACATGCATAGTAGAATTTGCACTATCCCTTGGTCCATCATCACTGTCTTAAGTAATACACATATTCATTGGTACTGTCTGGGCCACAACCCAGTGCAGGAAGGCACTAAAGCTTTAAAGGCTAGCATGTGCTACTACAAAGTTCACTGGGATGCACCTAATAGTGTAACATAAACCTTCCACAATAATGTTCAGCAGAACTTGACCTTTGTGAACTACTGGCAATCTAAGCATGTACTCAGTGTCTGCTTTGGTTATAGTTACTTTTACCTGCCTTCTCCACCAAATGTGATGCCTTCTCAAAAATAATTTATAACGTGGACTCACCCCTCTCATCTAAAAATAATAATTAATTGAATTCCCATGGGTTAAGATAAGCAAAGTATTAATCTGCATTCTCCTGACTACTTTTATGTTCTGTTTGGTAATACTCTGAACCCTTGACTTCTTGATCTTGCAAAGAGACCTATCTTTCATCCTGACCACAGTTATCTCTTTGGCTAATTTATTCCTAATACTTTCAGAACTGTTTTAAGTTGATTTCATATTTGGTGTCCCAAATAATGCAGAAATCCTTGAGAAGGTATCTGTAAATCCATTGCGAATCTCCGTTGCAGAATGTAGCATTTGCTGATCTGCTTTGGTATTTACATAACCATGCAATCAAACCTTATTAATTGGAACTGGCAAGGATTATTCCCACCCTTATTCCCCTAAAGTAGCTCCCCTTGTTTGAACAAACACCGAGTTCTGAAAACAAAACCACAAGACAAGTTGCTCATACCTAAATCTGCAGCATTGGTGGGCACATGGACGGTCTCTGTAACTTAAACCCTTAACTGTGCTCCTTTTTGTGTGACTGAGTAGCTAGGCTGGCTGAAAGGCATATACCCTTCTGTTTGCTATCAGGCTAAAATAAAACCCTGATTGACTAAGTATCCAAAAAAACACTCGCAAATACTGCATTCTTACTTGTCAGTATTAATGTCATGCTGAGCCTACCCCATATCTTCTTTCATAACATTTCATTACAGTTATTGCCATTATGGTATCATATTGTAACCACCTGCTCTCCACCAGATTAAACCATTCTTCTCTCCTTGACAAACTGTTTATCCCTTCTAAAACAGAGTAACTGCTTACAATTACAACCTACAACATGTCTGAGTACTGTATGAATAATGTAATGATCAACTCCCATTATAAGACTATGCCTGTTTGTATATAATTCCATTTCTTGTTCTCCATATTTCTGTATATACTGTATAAAACTAACACTTCTCATTTATGTATTTACGTTAGATGTCATTGTCAATCTTCAATTGTATTGTATTATACTAGAGCTTTTCTGCCTGGCCCTCTGCTGAAAATGGGTGCTGAGCCCAGTGGGACTTTCCCGGTAAACAAAAGCAATAAATAAATGACAAGCTGATATCACCTCTCTATAACAGTAGGTCCATATTTAGACTGCTTTGTCTGAGCAAACTTCTGACAGCACCTTAGCATAAATATATTCTATGATGGATCTTAAATCCACTGGACACAGTAATCAGTAATATAATGGAGTCAGAATTCATGCCATTTAGTGTCAGTTAACAATACAACTGTTAATTTTGAGGAGAACATTGTTATTTTGGTACAATCTATAGGAATGGATGTAGAGTTATACTGAGGGATGATGAATGAATATTTAGAAAAATACAACCCTAGGTGTGAACAGATAGAAAGGAAGGTGGTATAATTTACCTGTGGTGTCTGCTGTTTGTATGAAACAATCAATGACTTTGCTTTTCAAGAGGCATACCCGCAGAGGCTTTTCACAATTCACTGCCTTGTAAGAACGCCCAAGGTCATATTTAGCTTGAGGCAAGCTGAAAAAGATCGACATAAGATCTTGGTGGAAGTTATGAACAAACAAGTAGTACATTTAACTGAACCAGGACAGAAACAAAATAGAGGGAAAGAGATAGCATGGTATAGAATCAGTCCTGGGTGAAACCAGGCAAGGTAATAGGATTTAAGCTGTAGACATTCTACTAAGCTTATGGCACAGTCTAAAGGGTGAGAAAGGAACGTGAATGAAGGGCATGAAATGAAAAAAACTGAAGTATAAGGTGAGAGGCAGGCAAGAAAAGCAATCTAGTAGGTAGGTTGAGAGTCAAGCAAACGTATGAGAAGGTAACATTATGAAAAAGAGTGAAGAAGAGATGTGTAAACCAACTGTAACAGATATACAGGGAAAGAGAAACAGTTACTGAAAAGTGATAGGCTCTAGGTTAGAGTATGATCGTATATGCAGGGAGAAGCAGACAATGACAACAATACAGTGGCAGGGGCAAGTAGAGAATTCTACTTCAGACAGGAAATTATCAAATGTAAACAGATCCAACAAGAAGAGCAGAGTAACAGGAGACAGCAGTATGAGATCTGGCCTTGAAAAATAAGGTAAGTTAGGAAGTCAGATGGCAAAACAGCAAGTAAAACAAAATAAGAGGGTAGTGGGGAAAAAAAAACATGATGTCACCACACAAAAGTAAATATTAAGGCAAATTTAGTGCAAATTGGCTTGAAGCATGTTCGGCAAGCATGAATGTCGGCATAGTGCTGTCGTGCATGGGACAGAGCTGTAAAACAAAACTTTACACTGACAACAATGGAAATAACAGCTCTAATGGAATGACTGCTCTATGTCTTGTGATGCAACCCAAAGGAAAGTGACCAGCAGGTGGCATCCCTGAAACTATATGCATTCACAAGGGCATTAAGGTGCCTCATAGCTCCTAAATAGGCATTGCAAGCAGCCCATACAATGGTAGCACAGCAAAGTACCAAGCCATTTCCTCATATAGATAGGGCAGAAAGGGGAAGATTGTACAGGAAGAAATGGGGAAGATAAAGAAGAGAAACACACAGAAGGATAACAGCAAGGGAAGAAAAGTATACTTTTAATTGGGTGCAGATGTCCATTTTTAAGAAGAAGGGTAGAGGAGAATGCATCAAGGGGAAAGCTTGGAAAGGATATATAATTTGAGCATGCAATAATGAGAAAAACAATGATTGAGCATACAATAGAGAGAAAGCAAAAATAGCAAGATATTTATGAACAGTCAACATACAACCATAATATTATTATGATACAGGTAATACAGTGGTATGAAAAATCATTCAAAAGTAGATCAAATGTATGTTTAGATGAACAAAGTTTAAACCCATAGTATTTTATAATAGTAGGACTGTGGTAAAGTGAACTTTCATAACACTGTAAAGTTGAGGAGAGTACAGGACAGAGTATGTGGCCATGGAGACATAACAGTAAAGGATGTGATGATATGGGCTAGTGCCAGAATAGATAGCTGGAGTTTTGTAAAGAATGATATCCTTTGAATATCAAACTGATGTGTACAAGATGCTTGTGTTACAAATGTATTGGAACTGTATGGTATTTGAATATCAAACTGATTTGTACAGATGCTTATGTTACAAATGTATTAGAACTGTACCAAATGGACATGTAGAGATGCTTACGTTACAAATGTATTAGAACCGTATGGCATTTGAATATCAAAATGTATTTGTAAAGTTGCTACTGTTGAAAAATGTATCAGCAGTGGGTCCTGCTGGACAGAAAGGAAATATACATGCAGGTCGTAACTGATTAAAAGTATATACTGTAATCAAGAACACTGGAAGAGCAGAGGTTAACCAGCTAGCTTACTTTAAGAAAAATAAGGGAAATGTAAATGAGCTGTTAAACCATTATAATGGTATCCCACAGTGATGAATTTGACTGGAGACGGCAGGTCTGGAAAGATCCATTTTTTATTACCTTCAGTAGAAAGATGGGAAGTGCTGTGATTGTTTCTTGGGCTCAGATCTGCCATAAACATTAGAAAAGCTCTCTATATATGCATTTTTTGCATGTCTATGCTAAATTCCTCTCTCATCTTCAAAAGGGGATAGTGTGGGCACCTAAAATTAGGTGATCAGATAAGGTAATTTTGCCAGCCCTGGAAATAATATTTTTAGATATTACAGGGAGTAATCTCTGAGTATTGAGTGTTCTGTTTGAGAGCCTGACTAGAAATACTGCTTATTTCATCCTGCATTGTCCAAGTAAGTTATTAGGGAACAGTAATTTATTTAGATCAGTCAGGGAATATATAGCAAGATTAGTTTATTACTGTTTTTCTATATTTGTTTGAGTCTGTCCATCAGTATTATTTTTTAATATTTCATGTGATTTGAACTTTGTGGTTTGCTGCAAATATATAAACATTCAGTATTTGTATGTTTTTTTATTATTTATAATTAAATATATTTAAAACTTTTATTGTGGCTGGTCCTTTTAGAAAATATTTAGCCTTTGAGAGTGCTTATATTTATTTGGTGACACTGTGGAGCCACTCCTGAGAGTCTTCCTGTGAGGTCAACTACTACCATCTGTATTAGTATTAATATTGCACTGTGTAATTGGATACCTTTTGTAAGGGCCTTAGAGTAGCTGGCTGGGGAAATGTCTGATGGCAGTGATAACTACCTTATAGTCTAGGCAGAAGGGGGCACAGCAGGTAAATCTGTGCCAGCCATTCCCAGGTGTGTATGTGTGTGTGTGTGTGTGTGTGTGTGTGTGTGTGTGTGTGTGTGTGTGTGTGTGTGTGTGTGAAAATCAAATCCCAGAGTGTATGTGTATGTCAGCTACTTGTAGCAGAGGTAGAGAGGGTGCTGGAGGACTTGGCCTGGACACTCAGCTGAGGACTTAACCCTATAGCTGTGTTAGTGTGGAGCCTTATTGGGGCCCTTGAAGGAGACAGATATAAAGAAATCCAGACCCTGGTCTGACTGTGCTCCCTGTGTGCTCTTAAGAGAAATTGTACTTGGTGCAGAGAGTTGCATCTGAAAATACAGCGTGTATCCATTTCTATTCCAAGTGAATGTCCCTCTCCGGTGTCAGAGGTGAGGATTTGGGCTCCATGATTACTGGCCCAGTGTGGGGACGTCACACAGGCTAAGACAGATTACTGGTCAAGCAGTCAGTTTACAGCAGGATGGGATAAAGAGGACAAAAATAGTTTTGGGGGGGATTAGCCAAATGTTGTGCTTGAGTAAGTCTATGACACTTTTAGACATTGTTTCAATAGTAGCTTGAAGGATTTCTGGTTGTTAGTTTATTGGAGTGATATGGGAATGGAATTCCAAACTTCAGAGAAGTGAGAAGAATACAATGAATCACCTACAGTATTGTTTGATTTAAATGGGTGCAGTAAGGATTTGCGAGTTGAGCAAAGAGTCATAGATGTGGAGTAAGGTTGCATAATTTTTTTAAGTGTTTAGCATTTTTCAATTTGGAAAGTACGACTATGAACAGTCTTCAGTTGTATGAATATTTAGATAATGGCTATCTAATGAAACTAAATAACTAACGAAACAAAGAGATAGAGCCTGGTCACTATACCATACAACCAAAAACAAAAGTGATCTCAACTTATATCAGCAACTTAGAAACCAAGCTAAGAAAAGAGTCATTAGTGATAAAAAAACTACTTTCTTACCTGCCAAGAAAAATATCAGCACAGCCCACAAAAATTCTGGCATAACATCAACCACCTCCTTAAACCTGGTAAATCCTCCACCCCTGCTCCCCTCATTAGTAATACCACTGAACCCTTAGCCTCACAGTTTAACTCTCAATTCATCTACTCTATCGCTTCTCTCTTAGACAGCAAAATAAACCTTCCGCTCACTGTCCCCTCCCCAGACTCTGATGACACTAACTCTTTCTCTTTTAAACTCATTCAAACCACCTATATAAAAAACTTCTCTGTAAACTAAAACCCTGCTTTCTGGATGCTGACCAGCTTCCCAATGAATACCTAAAAATAGCTGTTCCTTCCATTACCTACCCCATATCCATACTAATAAATCACACTATTTCAGAACAGTATGTACCCAACCTATGGAAATTTTCTCATATCATACCACTACATAAGGGTGGTGCCTATAGAGATATTACTAACTACCGACCCATTGCCATCCTCTCTCCCGTAGCAAAAATCCATGAGAAATGTATTCAGCAGCAACTCATGAATCACCTCACTACTAACAACCTACTGTCCAGCCCTCAGCATGGTTTCAGACCTAAACATAGTACAAATACAGCCCTCATAACATTTACTGATACCATTCACCACCTCAAAAATGAAAGACAGCTTGCCTCAGCTATTTTCCTAGATATGTCTAAAGCTTTTGACACAGTATCCCACCAGCTACTTCTCAACAAACTTGCCACTTATAATCTCACCCCTAACATGGTTCCATAGTTATCTATCTAACCGTCAACGGACTACTAAATGGGCAAATAACTTCTCCCCACTATTACCGGTCACCACAGGAGTACCCCAATGCTCCATACTTGGGCCCCTCCTCTTTGTCATATTTACCAGTAACCTTAATGCTGCCACCCAACATGCTACCATCATCCAATATGCTGATGATTCCTCTCTTATCTGCTCAGCCCACTCCCCTCAAGAATGTCAACACAATATGCAAACATATTTCCAGGACATTGAAAGTTACCTCAAAAGCCATCAACTCATCCTCATCCCAAATAAGACCAAACTCATTATCTTCTCTAACAAATCATCCAAGCTCAGCTCACCGCCCCTCTACATACACTCTTCCAATGGTACAATAACTGAACCCACAAATCAGACCAAGCTGTTTGGAGTTACCATAGACGATACAATAAAATTTGATAAACACATCTGCTTTACAATTAAAAAAAGTCTACTCCAAGCTCAGAGCTCTCTACAGGGTTAAACCTTACCTTACACAACAAACTAGACTTACTACTGCTAGAACTCACTTGCTATCCACTCTCCTCTACTGCTCTCAGGTCTTTACCAACTTATCCAAAGCTGACCTTAATAAACTAGAATCCTGCTACAACAAAATAGCTAAGTTTGCTACCAATCAACCCCATAAAATACACCACTGCACAGTTCTCCAACAACTCAAATGGCTGGAACCTCCCAATCTGTTAGTGCTACAGTAACTATCACTTGCCCACAAAATCATATGCAACCCCACTAACTGACCAGCTCTTTCAAACCTGGTTCAGACTAACACTAATTGTAGGCTGCTTCGGTCTTCCAAAAAACTAATGCTAAAAGTGACCCAGTCTCACAACTGTTATGGCAACTCTCTCTACTCCTATAAAATAGCCAAAAATGGAATAATTTTCCTCATCACATCCTAAAAAATCCTAATCTGTCTGCATTTAAAACTACCCTAAAAGATTACCTAAACACTAACTGGCTTTGCTCGTGTATTACTCACGGCTAGTTTTTCTTTCTTTCAATTTGCTGCTTTTCTCTTGCATGAGATTCCTATTACTGCTCAGCTATTGCATGACTTGCATATTATCTCTTTTCTTTTTGGATGTTGTATTCCATTATATAACTTCTTAGATTTGTACCTAACTTATATTGTATACTATGTAACAGTTTGCTATTTCCTTTGTAATTCTTGCGTGAACTTGTAACGTGCATTTTTTGTTATTTTTTATTACTTGTACTTTTAACTTTAATTTGCACTACTCTGGAGATTTTTTCTCCCTGGGTCTCCACTGAAAACGAGTTTTCTTCCAACCCAGTCGGATACAACCCGGTTAACAAATGTGAATAAATAAATACATACATGCATACATAATGAGGCAATTCTAACAAATTCATCTGTTTAAGCACCATACAGAGATGGATAACAATAAGGCATGTTAGCTGCAAGTTTAAGTATTTTGCTTAGTATTTTTCTGGCATGGTTTTTGGTTAGCTTGCAGGTTGACAAATATAGGAGCAGCATATAGGAGGGAGTAGAATAGAGAGGCAATGATTTGCCTAGTCTGGCCAGTCAGGTAAGCTTTACCTAAATATAGGGTGACAAGTTTTTGTGGATTTTGCTGATAGCTTGCTTTATGCTGTAAACAAATTTGATGACATAATCTATGATGGCACCTAGGAAGTTGGTATGAATTACAACTTCAATGTTGGTTTTGTCAGAAGAAGTAATGGCGAAGAGATGACAGAGTATTGTTTAGGTGTGAACAGAATAAATCTGGGTCTTCTTAGGGTTCAATAGTAATTGAGAGTTACTGAGCCATGTTTCAATGGAGTTTGAAGGATTCCTGTGTTTGGGTTTGAAGCTGTACATTTTTGGCAGTGCAGATGAGTGTGGAATCGTCAGCATACTATATAATGGTAACATGTTTCTTTGTGGTATGTAGAGCATTTATGAAAACATTGAATAGCAATGGACCAAAGATAGATCCTTGAGGGACTCCCTATATGCACTGAAAGAAATAGAAAAATGTCATTTTCTTATTTTACTGCTTGAAGTATGCCACTTGGGTTGCTGCTGCAGCAGGTGAGAGATGTCTCATAGTCCCAGGAAGGAGAGTTTGTACAGTAGATTTAGATAAGACATTGACTCAAAAACTTTTGACAACTCAAGGAAAGGTGCAGCTAATAAGTTCCCTGCAGTCCTATTACTGTTGATAGTGGAAGTAAAGCTGAGCAGAGCTGTTATAGAGCTATGGTGTGGCCTGAAAACCATGTTGTGTGGGGCTTATTAAGTTGTCTAGGGTAAGAAATTCAAACAGCTGAGATTGGACACATTTTTCTAAGACTGCATAGGGAGGACAGAATAGCTATTGGCTTAGAGCTGCAGGTATCAGTAGAGGAGCGACGTTTGGGTAGGGGTAGGATATCATATTTTTTTCCAAATTTTAGGAGTATAGCTTTCTGTGATGGGTGGTTTATTAGAATGGAGACTGTGTAAGCTAGGGTATCTGCTGCAATATTAATATACTCTGCAGAAAGTCTGAAGAAGGTATTTCTTGACAGTGAATGCAGGGATGGAGGCAAAATCAAATGTGGAGGAGATAGTGTCTTACAGGTGGTAGAGGTGTTTAAGAGGGATATTAATGTGTTAATAAAATGTGTATTGAATTAGCTGGTTTGGGTCTACTTCACGATGTTGAAAGTCGACAATATCGAAGCTGATATTGTCGGCACCACAACATCGAAAGCGCAGAACATCGTGCAGGTAAACGGAAATCTCCGTAGGGGGAGATTTCTGTTTACCTCAATGTAGTGCGGTCTCGGAGTTGGAATATTTAAGTAAGGGGGGTATGGAGGGTGCAAGGGGGCTTGCCCCCCTGCCTACACTAGTTAGTTTTTATTTTTGTTTGTTTTTTTTTTAAATGTTATTCAATGTTTTACTACATCGATCACTAGAGGTCGACCTTTAGTGATTCGAAGTAGTAAGATTTCAATAATGTGATATAGATGGGCTGGTTTTACTTTAAACAACATATATTCCTGATACCTAATCTGAAATAGTAGTATGCCAGGAAGCCAACATGGAGGGAGTGTTGGGGTGATAGGTGGGGGCATACCTTTCAACTGTCCAGATTTTCGCAGAATGTCCAGATTTTTGCCTCATATTTTTTGGTCTGTTCCACCTAATGCTTGCAGTTTTCTGGCAAATCACTGGGGAGTGAAGTCAGCTAAATAATACTAAATAATGACAGATATTTGAGTTTCAGACATCATATCTTTCAGAAAATACATAATAACGCAAAACCTGTTATTCTGGCAACTTTCTAAGCTTATAGGAGCAATATTTAAAATCTGTTCCTATTTTGGGACCTTTGTTTTCCCATTAGTTTTGATTTTGTCCATATTTATTGCACTGAGAGGTTGAGAGGTATGGGTGGGCACCAGCTGAGGTGCCCCACCAAAATGGTCCTGATTGGGCCCAGCAATTACTAAGGGTAGTTATGTGCAGTCTGTCACTGATGATGTGATATGCATGTTACAGTTTAACATTAATTTTCAGAATTTATTTTTACTTATGTTAAAACGATTTTCTATACTGCTGTTTTTGTCAGGCTAGAATACATATTTTGAATATCTGCATTTAAAAATGTGCCACCAGTGATGAAGAGCTCATTTTTATCTTGATGCTTAATAAATGGATCTTTCTGTGGCTGTTATTTTTATCATTAATAAAGAGTATTTAACTAATTAACTTTTCCATTTTGAGATATATTTTGAAAAGCAGCATCTAATGTACAATGGTAAGTCCTCAAATTTCTGCTAAGTCCATATATTGCTGATTGCAGGGAGGTA
This sequence comes from Protopterus annectens, assembly GCF_019279795.1. Taxonomy (NCBI): domain Eukaryota; kingdom Metazoa; phylum Chordata; order Ceratodontiformes; family Protopteridae; genus Protopterus; species Protopterus annectens. Next base: position 1,404,802,521 of record NC_056728.1, read on the forward strand.
AATGGACTGATAGCTAGCCTCCACAGCCCTTACCTTCACGTTGGTTAATTATATAAAGTTGCAATGTTTTATTCTCTTTAAACTAAGCAAATATACAGAGAAGCTGATGCTATCCACATATAAATAGTGATCTGATAAACCAGTTTGAAAGTGTCTGCTACTACTAATTGTTGTGAAACTATTTCATGATAATTCCTGTTTCTGCCATTTATTATTGTTTTGGCATCCAATAAGCTTCCTGGCAGTCCATGTAAAACTATTACAGTTGTAGTTATACTGAAACTTTGAATAACTTGATATTTAATTATGTGAATGACAGAAGCAGATTTAATATGCTGCCATGTGCTTAGTTCCTGAATGAGAAGTCACAGATACCTGTATTCTGAGCTTACTTGCAATTCTCAACTTGTGATTTCTAGGGTTCCCTATTAAAATGTCAGCACTCAAAATGCCGTGTGCTGACAAGCCCCCCAAAGAAGACCAAAAACACAGGCGGAAAGTGAATCTCGAAAATCTCTCTTATAGGTTCACAGGAGGTTACTAGACTAACGGAGTCTGTGTAAAAAAACCGAGTACCCTTATTGACTATAGTTGTCTGCATATGAAACCCAGCCACTAAGGATGCACAAGCCAGTGCCTTTCTTTGTGCCAGTCCCAAGCCCGGATAAATGGGGAGGGTTACGTCAGGAAGGGCATCCGGTGTAAAACTTTTGCCAAATGACATATGCGGACAACAATACAGATTTCTATACTGGATCAGTTGAGGCCTGGGTTAACAATGACTGCCACCAGTACTGTTAGCCAACAGGGTATTGGTGGAAATTGAGCTACTGTTGGCCAAGAGAGGAGGAAGGTTAGGAGTGTGGTAGAGAGGGTAGGAACTTTAAATGTTGGTAGTATAACTGGTATAGGGAGAGAGCTAGCTGATATGATGGAGAGAAGAAAGGTTGACATATTGTGCATGCAAGAAACTAGATGGAAAGGGAGTAAGGCCAGGTGTATTGGAGATTGGTTCAAATTGTTATATCATGGTGTGGATGGGAGGAGAAATGGGATAGGGGTTATCCTGAAGGAACAGTATGCCAAGAGTGTTTTGGAGGTGAAAAGAGTGTTAGACAGAGTGATGTTTATGAAGCTGGAACTTGATGATGGGAAGATGAATGTTGTTAGTGCATTTGCTCTACAAGTTGGGTGTGCAATGGATGTGAAAGAAAAATTTTGAAGTGAGTTGGATGAAGTGGTGGTGAGTATACCCAAGGCTGAGTGAGTGGTGATTGGAGTGGATTTCAGTGGGCATGTTTGTGGTGGGAACAGAAGGGATAAGGAAGTGATCGGTAGGTATGGTGTTAAGGAGAGGAATGCAGAAGGTCAGATGGTAGTGGATTTTGTGAAAATGATGGACATGGCTGTGGTGAATACGTATTTTAAGAAGAGGGAGGACCATAGGGTGACATACAAGAGTGGATGAAGATGCACACAGGTGGATTATATCCTATGTAGGAGGGCCAGTCTAAAGGAGATTGGAAACTGTAAAGTGGTGACTGGGGAAAGTGTAGTTAGGCAGCATAGGATGGTGGTCTGTAAGATGATGCTGGCGATCAAGAAGAGGAGGAGGAGGAGGAGTGTGAGGGCAGCACCAAGAATCAAGTAGTGGAAGTTTAAAAAGGGTGATTGTGAGGTGGAGTTCAGGGAAGAGTTAAGGATAGCACTGGGTGGCAGTGAAGAGTTACCAAATAGCTGGGTAACTACAGCAGAACTGGTGAGAGAGACAGCTAGAAAGGTGCTTGATGTGACGTCTGGACAGAGGAAGGAGGATAAGGAGAGCTAGTGGTGGAACAAGGAAGTACATGAGAGTATACAGAGAAAGAGGTTGGTGAAGAAGAAGTGGGATTGTCAGAGAGATGAAGAAAGTAGGCAGGAGATGAGGCATATGGTGAAGAGAGAGATGATGAAGGCTAAGGATAAGGCGTATGAAGAGTTGTATGAAAGGTTGGACACTAAGGAGGGAGAAAAGCACCTGTACTGACTGGCTAGATACATGGACCAAGCTGGGAAAGATGTGCAGCAGGTAAGGGTGATAAAGGACATTGAGGAAAACGTACTCACAAGCGAGGAGAGTGTGTTGAGCAGATGGAAAGAGTACTTTGAGGGGCTGATGAATGAAGAGACTGAGAGAGAGAAGGTTGGATGATGTGGGGATAGTGAATAAGGACATACAAAGGATTAAAAAGGAGGAAGTAAGGACAGCTATGAAGAGGATGAAGAATGGAAAGGCTGTTGGTCCAGCTGACATACCTGTGGTAGCATGGAGGTGTTTAGGAGAGATGACAGTGGAGTTTTTAACCAGATTGTTTAAAGAAATCTTGGAAAGTGAGAAGATGCCTGAGAAGTGGAGAAGTGTTTTGGTACCAGTTTTTAAGAATAAGGATGATGTGCAGAGCTGTAGTAACTACAGAGGGATAAAATTGATCAGCCACTGCATGAAGTTATGGGAAAGAGTAGTGGAAGCTAGGTTAAGAAGGGACGTGATGATTAGTGATCAGCAGTCTGGTTTCATGCTGGGAAAGTGCACTACAGATGCAATGTTTGTTTTGAGGGTGTTGATGGAGAAGTATAGAGAAGGTCAGAAGGAGTTGCATTGTGTCTTTGTGGACTTAGAGAAAGCATATGATAGGGTGCCTACAGAGGAGTTGTGGTATTGTATGAGGAAGTTTGGAGTGGCAGAAGTATGTAAGAGTGGTATAGGATATGTACGAAGGTAGAGTGACAGTGGTGAGGTCTAAGGTAAGAGTGATGGATGTGTTTAAGTTGGAGGTGGTATTACATCAAGGATCATCTCTGAGCCCTTTCTTATTTACAGTGGTGATGGACACGTTGACAGATGAGATCAGACAGAAGTCCCATGGACTATGATGTTTGTGGATGACATTGTGATCTGTAGTGACAGTAGGGATAACCTGGAGAGGTAGAGATATGCTCTAAAGAGGAGAGGAATGAAGGTCAGCAGGACTAAGACAGAATATATATGTGTGTGAATGAGAGGGGGGAATAGAGGAATGGTGAGGATGCAGGGAGTAGAGTTGGTGAAAGTGGATGAGTTTAAATACTTGTCATCAACAGTTCCGAGTAATGGCGAGTGTGGAAGAGAGGCAAAGAAGAGAGTACAGGCAGGGTGGTGTGAGTGGAGAAGAGAGTCCAGAGTGATTTGTGACAGACGGGTACCAGTAAGATTGCAAGGGAAGGTCTACAAGAGGGTAGTGAGACCAGCTATGTTATATGGGTTGGATATGGTGGCATTGACAAAAAGGCAGGAATCAGAAGTGGAGGTGGCAGTGTTAAAGACATTAAGATTTTCAATGGGTGTGATGAGGATTGACAAGAGTAGGAATTAGTATTGTAGAGGGTCAGCTCAGGTTGGACAGTTTGGAGTCAAAGCCAGAGAGGTGAGCTTGCATTGGTTTGGACATGTGCTGAGGAGGGATGCTGGGTATATTGGAAAAAGTGTGCTAAGGATGGAGCTGCCAGCTAAGAGAAAAAGTGGAAGGCCTAAGATAAGGTTTATGGATGTGGTGAGAGAAGACGTGCAGGTGGTTGGTGTGACAGAGCAAGATGCAGAGGACAGCAAGAAATGGAAACAGATGATCCGCTGTGGCAACCCCTAATAACAATAGCTAAAAGAAGAAGAAGCAGAAGACCCTTATTGACCATAGTTAAATGGTCAAAGTTATCAGAACAATTCTATGATCAGCACTGAGTGCCCCTGTCCATTAGGGACATAGGTGCCACCCCTAGGGTGAATTTACAGTCACCCATTCAGTTGTCAAGGTTGCACTTAAATAGGGCATTGAGGAGCTCTGTTTCCTATGGAGCAGGAGCTTATTCCAGAGGAGTGGCAATCGCAGGGAGATATATCTGTCTCGCTAGCATATTCTGTTAATGTCACAGGCTAGGTTGAAATCCCTGGAGCGAGTTACTCTTGTCCCATTTGATTTGCGGATAGGCAGAATTTCCACTACGGCAGGGTCAGAGACTGCTCTGTAGGCCAGGCACAGGTCACCTCTCAGCAGTCTACATGATACAGGTTACAATGACAGGGATTTCAGTCTTTCCATACAGATTATGTTTTGGAGGCCTTGGATTCTGTTGGTTAGAAACCTCTATGGTCTCTCAAGTTGCTGCAGGAGTCCCGTGAGGTACATACAGAAGGGAACATTGTACTCATTTAGTGGTCTGATAAGAGTCGAGTACAGTGGAGTTATAACCTCCCTAGTCTTGGATATGATACCCTTATTTATGAGATGGGCAATGTAGAAGGCTGTTCTTCGTACTATGGACACATGGTGATCAAAGTTTAAATTGCTATCAACCTGTGTTCCCAAGTCTCACATCACTGAGTTTGAGCTTAGAGTGGTGCTATCTATATCAAACTTAGCAGGGGCTACTTCTTTGCCAAAGGGGATAATGAGGCATTTTTTGTTGTTGTTAAGTTTTAGTCCATGACTTTGGCACCAATCATTTCTCTGCATCAGCCCCTTCTGTAATATGTTAGCTTCATTGGGGGACTCTATGATTATACCCAGTTTACAGTCATCTGCAAACTTGGTAAGCCACAGACCATCAGCCTTTGACTGGATATCAGAGAAATAGATTTCAAACAGTAGAGGGTCCAGCATGGATCCTTGTTGTACCCCACTGGCAACTAGTCTACTGGTGGAGATGGACTCCCCAACTTTGAGAGTGTGCTTTATGTCAGTGAGCCAGTTGGCTACCATCTAGTTATGTATGTTATATGTGGATGTGTGTTCCTTTTGCTGTGTTTGAACATTAAATCACTTGTGTGTTGGAACTGCTGGTCTCCAGTGCCTAATTTTGGATTATATGTATGGGTTAATCCCCAGCTGGGAGAGTTTCTCAATGATACCTGAGTGGTGGATTGTGCCAAACTCCTTGACTAAATCGAGATAGGTGGTATGTACTGCTTTTCCCTCATCCAGGACTTTGACGACATTCTCAAAGAAGTCCACCAGGTTCAATAAGCTAGATCTACCCTTGCAAAACCAAACTAGGATGGGTCAAAGTTTGAAGGTCACCTGTGCCCTTGTGGATAAGGTCTATGATGATTCTTTCCATGGCCTTGCAGATATGGCTGGTTAGGCTTATGAGTAGATAGTTCCCAGGGTCAGTTGATGGACCCCCTTTGTGCAAGGGGATTACTGTTGCTGTTCTCCACTCTGCCAGAACAAAGACAGTGCAAAGGCTATGGTTAAAAAGAGTGCCAAGTGGTTCTACTAGGAATTGTTTTAGATTGTTTAGTACTCAGCCTGGGATGTTATCTGGTCCCATAGAGGCCGTGCTTTTCGCCTTGGAGAGTGCTTGTATGACCTGTTCTTTGGAGATATTCCATAGAAAACTGCTATCAGGAATGCTTTGGGGTATGTCTGGTGGGGACAGAAGGGTGAAGTTATTGCCAAATCTGCCAGCTAGCAGGTTGGCAATTTCCTCAGGTTCAGAGTGAGTGGTACTTTCCACTAAATGTTCGTCACACAGCTGGGCATTCCCTTTTAGGTTTTGGATGTAGCTAAAGAATGCTTTATGATGCCTTTAAAAAGGGATGCAAATTTAGTCTCATAACTAGCCTTAGAGGACTTTACGAGATAGATGGTTTGTTTGTTCAGGCTGTGGATTGCATTCTTCCTTTGTTGAGTAAGTTCTCTCCTATTCTTAGATATCAGCTTCTTTCTTTTGTTGTATAACTTATTTATACTTGCAGTCCACCAGGGTGGCTTTTTTATTCAGGAGGACCTGGTTTTGTGCCAGTTATGTACAGCCAAGTCAATGCATTTGTTTAAGTGGCTATACAGGGCATTTGTGTACTCCTCTGCATAGCAGTCATTGTTAGCTATGTCAGCAGGGGTTTTGAAACTTTTTATGTCATTGCTTAGTAGGCAATAGTTTGCTTTTGAGAAATTTTTCAGGTTTCTTTTTTTTTTTTTTTTTTTTTTTTTTAGTCATGTTGGGGTGTCAGGTTTGATCTTTAATTTAAATGAGACAAATTTGTGTGACCCCCCCATGTTGCTGAGTACTAGGTCCAGGACATTTGATCCCCTTGTTGGGGTGCAGATGAACTGTTCCAGGGCATTTGAATTAACAAGTCCAGGAACCTCATAGCGATCGTGTTTGTGCTCATGGAAGTCACCCACTCGATGGAAGGATAGTTGAAATCTCCCATGACCAAGGTGTTTGGCTATATACTGAGCGACTCTAGCAAGTCCAAGTAGGTGGCGTGCTTTTCCTGGATCATGGTGGGGGACCTCTAGGTAGTGATGATGTGGTAGGGTATTTTACTTATAGTTATTTGGACCTGGAGTAGTTCAAAAGAGTCGTACTGTTTCACCAGTCTTGAGGTGTATTTGGATTTAATGAAGTTGGATACACCTCCACCTTTGGTTCTTTCACACTCGTTTTGAGGTCTAAATGTGAAAGGCATTGTAGCCTTCTACAGCTGGGGTGCTCTCTATGGCCTTGAACCAAGTCTCAGTGACTGCACAAATGTCAGCATCTTTCAAGGTGAGGAGTGCTTTCAGGGAGTGCAATTTACTGTTTAAGCTCCTAGTATTAAGCAGCATGACCCTGAGTTTGTCTTTATTGGATTTCTTTATATTGGAAGTTTTGTTGTTTGGACATTGCCTAAAAAGGCACTATGGGAGAGGCAAGCATCTTTGCTAGTATCTGAAAGCCTTGAGGAGACAGGTGAAGGCTATCTCTGGCAAAGCAGCATGGACTATTGGCCATGTCTTCCCAGATACTGGCTCTCCCCTGAGTGACACCAGAATCTAAGCCAGTTATTGAACTCAATCATTTTTTTTATCTGTATTGTGGCATCATTCAAGGTGAAGGTAGAATGCTGTTTAGGGCTAGGGATATACCTGCCTGGGACACATAATCTGAGAGTTCAAGTCATGTCTCACTTCATAAAGTTCAGAGAGGTACGTCTGAAATCATTTACTCCAACATATACTATGATAGAGTCATAACTGTAATTGTTGCTGAGTGACTTGAGTACATGCATGATTTGATGGATCCTGGTACCTGACAGGCAGCTGACTGTGACCTTCTCCTTGTTCAACCTGGTGAGGGGGACATCTGTGTGTCTCACTATTGAGTTGCCTATGACCAGAGGATTAGGTTTTGAGGTGCTTTACCTTAGGGGCTTGATTGTTGAAACACATATTTGTGTTATGTGTAGTGGTGGATTCTGTTCATGTACTAGTATGTGTGCATTATTTGTACTTGGGAGGTCTCTGGTCTTTAGGTAGGCTCTTAGTGAGTACCTCCGCATATGTGGTTTTATGTGTCCTTGTGTGAGAGGTGAGGTGTGTGTGCTGACAACCTGTAAGATGTCTTATTTATTGCTGTATGAAAGGACTGATTCTAATTTCATGGTATAGTTTCACATACTGTATCTGTTTCCTTTAGGAGCAAGTGGTTGTCAGTATACATTTGACAATCGCTACATTGCCTCAGGATGCCCATGTCAATCAGGCTGGATGGAGAAATGATGGGAAGCTGTTCATGCATTATAGCAGGTATATATTATAATAACTAGTGGGGATGGGCTAGATGGACCAGAGTTTGCTGTAAGACTAACAGAAGCTGTTATTCTGTGAAGGCCTTTACGTGGAAGACTGTATTAATACCTCAGAATGCGCAGCTGAGTTGCTTGCAGAGCGGCAGTGCACAACGGTATTGTGCTTGTGCACTGAGAGGCAGTGGAGCTAAGGAGGTTTCTCTAGCAGATATCTAGGGAAAATTTTGTTTCTAACATTTGCATCTATACGTGGCAGTGTTAAACGCCATTGCATGATGCGCAAACCCACACAAACGAGTGACTTAAATACAAGAGAAGTTAAATGTTTTTAAAGCAAACTAACCAATGGGAAAGCCCAATACTGAACCTTTTTTCCAGCAGTCCTCAACTCAGACGGGTCCTGAGCCACATACATCTGCCATAAGGGTCCAGGGAGGCCCTCTTAATGTAAGATGGCTGGTTGCAATCCTTCAGATAAACCAAACAGTCTAGATTCAGCAAGTCTAAATTTAGTCTATGCTATGAAATGCAGAAGTACTATAAATGTAAAGTGCAGAATAAAAGAGTGACAGCAGTAATAAACAGCAAAAAAATAAAGCAGCAGTTAAGAAAAATACAGCTCAAAAAGTGTGATGCAACCTTAAAATAGACATATTTTTTTGTTTAAAACAGTGGATGCCTTGTATTTAGTTCAAATTTACTCCAGATCTCTGGCTAAGGTCGCCAAACTCTGAGCAGTTCTGCCAAACTGAGCACAAACCCGCACAAATGCAGGGCTTAAATACAAGCAAAGTTAAATGGTTTTAAAGCAAACTAACCAATGGGAAAGCCCAAGACTGAGCCTTTTTCCAGCAATCCCCAACTCAGATGGGTCCTGAGCCACAAATTTCTGCCATAAGGGTGCAGGGAGGCCCTCTTAGTAGGTTCATAGGTTCATAGTAATAATGTAAAATGGCTAATTTTAGTGCTTCAGTCAAACCAAACAGTCTTCTCCTTTAACTTGTTTTTTGCAGGGGGGGACCCCCCCCAAATTATACATACTTCAGAAAAAAAAGAATATTCTGAGAAATGGCATCTCAGTTTTGGTATATACAAGTCCGATCTTTCAGTCATTCAGTCTCAGCATTTCAGAACTTGTTCTAGTAGATCCCAACATTTCAAATTGTTACTGATTTCTAGATGACATAGTGAGAGATGGTCAGAGATCTGGAAATTTTATTAACAATATCAGAAATGTTTTTGGTTGTAATAGCCCAGTATAAAATTAGACTGTTCATATGATACCAAATGGCTAGGACTAGCATGCACTCTAAATGTAACCTATAAGAGGATGCTGTAAATAGACTACATGACACTAGTAGTATACTGTGTAGTGATAATATGACATTTGAAGGTAATGGCGTACATGCTGCGTTTTGACTTCCTTCTGAATTCGATATCTGAAGATATTGGCTTACCTGTACCTGTACTCTATTTTAGCTTGACTTGCTTCTGAATTCGATATCTAAAGTCATTGGTTTATGTGTCATATGTGCACTGTACTATATTTTATTTTGACTTGCTTCTGAATTTGATAACTGAAGGCAATGGCTTACATGGCGTACTTGTACTGCATTTTAGTTTGACTTCCAGTCTTCCATCACTACTGACAGAGCCCTAAGAACTATACCAACCCTTTGTTGTTGAATCAGTGATGTTGATCTAAGGAATGATTTACAATTCATTTTTGACAAAAAGTATGATAATGAAATATGTTCACTTTTTATGATATGTAAATCACAACATGATAGTTGAGTGATAGGAAGCCAATTTCCACAATGTGGATGATATAAGATCTCCAAGTTATCTGTGAATCCAATGGCATAGCTGTAGAAATAACGGGTGAAACTGTGTAAAATAATGCAATACTGTAGAGCAAAAAGAAGAACTATATTCTTACATAGAGTCCAGGAGAACACCTGGATGTTCTTCTAGTATTTACATCACCTTGTGACATACAGTTCACTGACATGATTTGAAGCTCACTGGTGGGGTAAATCCAAAAAAAAAATCACATTCTTTTGTCATCAAAATGACATTTGCCTGGTCAGATGACATCACCAACACAGTACAAAAACTCAACAGTAGACAGATACATAATTATGATTTTATCTATTATCTATTTTGTTTACACTTTGTTGACTGGGTTAGTCCTTCTAGGCCAGTAGCCCCTTTTCATGCTGACTAGAGGAAATTTGGCCAGGGTGCTGGGGAAATTCCTCTCCTCTCCTCTCCTCTCCTCTTTTTTTGATAATGAACATAGGATCTTCTACATCCACCCAGCTACTACCAACTCAGGCAGATGGGACTTTGGTTTAACCTCTCATCCAAAAGGCAAGTATGAGGTTTTACAGATTAATGACTGAGAAGCATAAAACATCAGTATTAAGAGTAAGTTGTTTCCACAAGAATGTGTTTTCTTTGGATAAATATTTTTTCTTATTTGTTTCTGACCTCTTCCCTGTCTGACAATCATCTCCACTCCAGTGAATGATAAACATATCTGTTCTCAGCACTCCCTATTATCCAGTGACTCCTTCGGCCTGGTTAGCAAATGAGCACATTCGTAGGGCAGGGCCTACAATGCTGGATCAATGGCTATACCCATATATGAAACCTTTTCTGGCTGCAGTTAAGTTATGATGTGCAGCAAGCCACAACACTCAACTATCGATCATTTCACCCCAGGCTTTCCCAAGATACAGTATGATGTTTAGCACCTAGCCAATGTTCTGGATGGACAAGCCAACACTGGTTACTTACTCTCATTCCCCAGCCTGGAGTGAAGACATCACGGTCATGTGAGCTATAGTCAGTGCTCCATTCCTCCTGTACCTTAGAGCTGGAAATGTGCAAGTGTTTTAATTAAAAAATATATATATATATATATATATATATATTTAAAATTCATAAAGATGCAATTCTGTTCCACAGCTCTCAAACTGCCATCTTCCAAATGTGGCACACTACCTCTCATGATGTGGAACAAAGGATCAAAATGTGGATAAAAGGTGGAACACTTACTAACTGCTTATTGACAACTTCAACTAGGAAGCTCACGGGATGGTTAAAATGTGTTACTTTAAACATGTAAGAAGTTACTTTGATAGATTAGTATCATCCAATATTATTTACCAAGGATATTACTTAAAAACAATTCTTAATACTAAATGTGTCACTGACCCTTTCACTGTGGAACAGCAAGGAACACAATGACTTTTTAAGACTCAGAATAATGAATGTCCCTTATAATGAGTTACACTTGAAAGGTATGCCCTATTGTCTTGCATATCATTTAAGCAAGCCTCAAACAACTTTGTGTACATGGCAGAAAAAATGCATGGAACAGAAGTTTGTTAAAATTACTCATAACATTATACATAAGCAAAATGCTTCTTCAAGCTTCAAAAGTGTACATAGATACCTCATCCTAGGTGTCCGCTCCCATCGGTTCTCCAAGTCACTGGCTAAATTCCTGCAGTCATTTTTCTACCCCTTGATGTAAAGACCTCCAGGGTGGGGCAGTGGTGCAGCGGTAGAGTTGTTGCCTCACAGCAAGAGGTTCTCCATATAGGCCATGAGACAGAGGGCGAAGACTCTCCTTATTTAAAAGATGATGCAACATTTCCACTGGGAAGTAAAACAACCTGTGAAGTACAAAAGAGATAGCATGACTTATTAAACTTGGATGTCCTTAAGCCTTCAGCCATCTCTCCTGTGCTGGATGCTTTACAGGACACTGTCTTGTCAGCTTACGTGGCTTCTGAGTTATAGCCACCACCTTAAAAGAAAACCAGTAGGTTTTACAAAGTCCAAGACTCATAAACCTTCTAGAGCCAAAACTGGTTTTGCCAGATCAATTTTTCAGGATATTCTGGACTCCAATTCTGTACCTCAGTCCTTCTCCCTATCAGTATAAAAGCTTTAGGAACCTTTCCACTAGTGAGCAATAGTGCAACAGTGATCTAATGGTGAACACAGTACAGTTATGTAAGAACTTACTGTAACAGTACATGTTCTAGTAGATCACTCTTGCTTTATATGCACCTTTCTCTCATTTTCTTGCCTTTCTCTTCAGCCGAAATGGGCCCACTTCCCCCTCTAATCTATTGACTTGAGTCCTATTCCTTCCTTTTCTTTGCCTTGATTTTTTTTATTTTTGAGGGGACAAAAAAGCTCTGAGGAACTTCCCACCTGTACATCTTTTATGTACTAAGCACATAGTCTGGTACATATATCATTAGTCAGACATATACTGTGAGAGGAGGGCACCCAACATTTGGTATACTAGCCAGATTTCCAGTATCCTTGGCTGGATACTTTGCACTAGTGAGCAATATTTAACAGTATCTACTGTTAATGGTAAGTTCTTACACAACTGTACTTTCTCATAGTTGTTAGCCGTCCATTGTGTCTTTAACCACCCTTCACAATCTGATAATTCAAAGATACAAACTGGTTGTTGCAAATGGAATTTAAAAGCTCTGAGAGAATCCTGCTAAATATCACTGACATTTCATGAGTCCTTCACATTATTGACTACTAATATTATATTATACTTATATTTGCAGAGATGATAATGAACATCAAATAGTGTTATGCTTGCCAGGTGCAAGAACAGAAGATGTGAGACAAGCCCTGGAGTGCCTTAATGTAAGGAAGTTTCTGTTTTTATTCATGTTGGTACAAATAGTAGGGAATTGACAGCCCTCTTAGGTATAACTTGTACTGGTGTTAGGACATATTTTTCACAAATCACCTATAGAAAGGACAGTCAGGTCACTGTGAATGAAAAGATTTTTGGGATAAACACCTACATGGAAAAATGTCCTGTTTTAAAAAATGGAAATGTGTAGAGCATCCAAGCCTAGTTTTGGGCACAGGTGTTCAGACAGGATGGTGTGCATTTGTCAAGATCAGGAAAGGGAATTTTTGTAGCAGATATTTTACAATATTTGACAAAAACTAGGCAGGATTTTTGCCAGGTCAAAAATGCAACACTTCACAGATAGCAACATTTGATGCATCTCTGATGGTTGTTAATGCTAAGAGCATTAATAATATTTTTTTTATTAGAAAATGTGCTACGTTCTCACAAGATTGATGTTATAGTTTGTGAAACATGGTTAAAGAACAATGACTGGAAACCAGTTCCGTCAGGGTATAAATGTTCTTACTGTAACAGACATTCTGACAAAAAATCAGGTGGAGGTATTATGATAGGGATTAAAGATAGCTATAAGACCTGTGATTATTACATATTCAGTGATAATGCCAATACTATAGACTGTGTAACTGTGACAATAAAGACAACCCTGGAACATATAACAGTTGTTGGCATGTATAGACCGCCAAAGTCAAGTGCAGATGACCTAGAGGAATTCATACATTTCTTGCATGAAACACATGAGAGAAGAAGAATATTAGCTGGGGACTTAAATTTACCAGAAAAAGAATGGAATGATATTGGTTCAACAATGCTAGTAAGGAAATTATTCACACTATATATTCAGGAACAACAATTGCTTCAGATTGTAAAAAAACTACCAGGGGATGGAACATACTAGACATCGTTTGTGTTCCCAAAGAAATTACTGTAACTTCAAGTCAGGTTTTACCACTATTGATGTGCAGTACTCATGGGGTTATAAAGGTTAATTTGTTGCTAGATAATTCTGCCAAACTGAAATCTAAGCCAATGCACATAAGGTTAATTACAGATTATATGGAAGATAAATAGTCACTGTGTAAGACTAACTGGAGTGAGGTGTTCAGTGGAAAAACTGCAGATGGAATGTGGAAAGTTTTGAAAGAGAAATTGTTTGAGTGCAAAAAAATTAAAAATGTTTAACATCAGGATCTAGGCATACAACATCAAGGGGACATATTTCCATAAGAACAAGATATCTGATTAAGGTGAGAGACAAAAATATAAGAAATGGAAGAGAGGTTGAACCGCAACTTTGAAAAGTGAAATAAACAAGCTGGGCAAACAGATTAAGCATAGTGTGAGACAAGAGCAAGAAAAAATTTGAAGAAAATGTATATAAAGATATAGATAGAGCATAATAGGAAACCTTTTACCTAAGATGTGGAAGGAGTAAAGACACACAAACTGATAAACTGTGTGCAGATTCTAAAATTTATTCTCAGACACAAGAGATTATAGATATATTTACAAAATCTTATGCAAAACAGTTTGGCTCCACAAAAGGGGTGATAAGTTGTCCGAGTGACATCCAGTTAACTCCAGAAACTGGAATCAAATTAGATTATATTGAAAAAGAACTGTGCAAACTGGATCCAAACAAAGCACAGGGAGGAGATGCAATTATTAACAATGACCTGAGAACACTTCAGCAAGAACTTACTGTACCATTATATCTATTATTCACTAGAGCAAATAAATATGGGAAGATTCCTCAAGACTGGAGACATGCACTTATTAAACCTGTCTTTATGGGAAAGGGGAGCAGGACAAACCCAGAGTCATAAAGACCCTTAAGTCTACTTTCATGTTGTGGAAAAATAATGGAGAAAGTAATATTGGATAAGTTATTGCCAGAAATGGATAGGCTGGGACTTGAAACTATATACCAGCATGCATTTGTTGAAAACAAGATCTATTACCACCTGTAACATGATGTTCTATAACAATATAATAGCAGCTATGAATGAAAAATTGTGCTGTGATGTAATTTATATAGATTTAACTTCAGCATTTGACAGGGTTATGCATAAATCACTGATCACTAAATTAGTACAACTAGGTATTGATGTACTCTTGATAAGATGGACAGCTGCATGGCTTACAAATAGGACATGGCAAGTATCATACAGCAACTGGACAGGTCAAATCCTTGGTTACAGTCAGGGTTTCCCACAAGGTTCTGTCCTAGGCCCTTACTTGTTTAGATTATATCTTTTAGACATAACTTTTTCATCTGAGGTGTTCTACAGTCTATATGTAGACAACCTGATATTGGGTAAACTGATTACATGTGTTACAGATAAGGCATGTCTGCCTTGACTAAATTGACCATTTGCGCACAGGAGAATAATATGCTGATAAATACATCAAAAACTAAGCATATAAGATTTGGGAGACATGCATTGAAAGGTGAATGTTTAATACAGCACACAGTGAGTGAAACTGTAGACTCATTTAAGGACCTGGGTATTTGGATAGATTCAGCTATGAGTTTTTCTAATCATGTCAACCAATTGGTTAATGATAGCTAAAGAACCATAGATTGTATAAAAAGATTAATAAAGTCTAGGAAATCAAATATAATGAAGTCATGTTTGTTAATTACATTAGACCCAAACTTGAGTATGAAATAACAATATGGAAACCATATAAGAAAACAAGCATGAGTAAACTGGAAAGAGTACAGCGGAAATATACCAAGTGCATTTAAGTTATTATGAAAGTCTAAAATATCTGAACTTGTACAGTGTCTCTTACAGATATCTAAGAGGAGATCTTATTCAGGTATATAGGGCATTTACAGACAGCCACCTCTGGGAATGTTTGGGGTTATCAAACAGTACTAGAGAATCATCCGACAACCTATTTAGAAGATTCTATAGGAATGAGAAGTGTAGTAATTGGTTCTCTGACAGAGTAGCCAATGCATGGAACAGACTACCTAATTACATTAACGCAAGTACTAGTTTAGATATTTTTAAGAACAGCCTGGACACTTATTATGGGAACAAGTATTTTGGTATACTGGCAAGCTAGAAGGGCATTAATGCCAGTGCTTGAAATATTTGTATGTATGTATGCATGTATGCATGTATGTATGTAATACTCTGATTTTTAGACAGTGAAACACGTGCTGACCTTTCCATCTCGCTTTATGCATTGGTAATAAATGAAATACATCTCTTTCTCTCTCACACCTGACCAGATGCACAAGGGATGCTTTTCAGTCTATCACCACCTTCTTCTGGTGTTTTAATGCAGTTAATATCCTGGATTTCCATGGTTTTCTGGGGGCTGAAATGTGGAACACTGACCATAAACATAAGAAAAGTGCTTTTACACAGCCCCCCCATACCTCTCAACTGTCCAGCCTTTTGCCTCATATTTTTGCTCTGCTCCTCATAAAATTTGTGGTTTTGAGCAAAATCACTGAAATTTTCACAAAAGTCACTAAATAATGATAAACATTTGAGTTTCAGACTTCCCATCCTTCATAAAATGTATACAAATGCAACACATGTTATTCTAGCAACTTTCCACGTTTACAGGAGCAATATTTAAAATCTGTCCCTACATTTCAGCCTTTGCCCCCCCCCCCCCCCCCCATTATTTTAAGCTTGGTCCAGATATCTTGTGCTAAGAGGTTGAGTGGTATGGGTCAGAGCTAGGCGATACTGCTCTTGGCAGATTTTAGCCATATTGAGGACTGATAGCCAACACCTCTACTAATTATATCTACAACTGATTATTATGCCTGTTGTTAATTGTTATGGGTCCTCAGCATTTAAAACCTGGAGACAGTACTACTATGGGTAGGGGACTTAGAGTCTTCCTGCTAATAACAAAAAAGAAATAAGCAAATAAAGAAATTAAAATGTTGCTGAACAAATGTCTTAGTATCTTTTCTCCCGTCCTTAAACTGATGTGCTGTTGCAGCCTAAGCAAAAGTGTTCCCTGTTCTGTTTGGAAAGTTAGCTCACAATTGTACATTATAGACTACAGCAGAAGGTAGAAGCAAAATAAAACCAGGCACTTAAATAAAATGAACAATTCATAGGCAAGTAGTCAGCAAGCTTACATGCAACTAGACAGAGTAGATAAATTGGAATGTTGCTTAGGGTTATTTACAAATGATAATGAAGGCACCCCACATCTGTTCTGTCTTTGAACATTTCACTCCCATGTGTTCTATTAGTTGTTAGCCCTCTGTTCCTGCTCCCCATAACCTGAAATGTCACAAATTCAAAACAAAACGTCCCTCCCCACAAAAAATGACAAACAGTGCGAATTTTTGGTTTCATAAGTTGTTCCTAATGCTGGCTAATATACTTGGATTTTAGGCAGCATAATACCTATTGGACTTTCAGACACAAAAAATGTAGTTTGCTAAACTTGTTTCTCAGTCTGCAGCAACTGCTGTAAAGAGGATTGTTGCAGTATAATGTTTAAGCGCCCTCTGCTGTCACATTCTTGTCATTACTACCATAGGGCCTACTAGAGGAAAGCGACATGTGACAAAGACAACAAAGTCACTGTTGCATTGCAAGACTGTCGTTTCAGTATGTTTACTGGCTGCTTTATGACTGAAACCAGAATGTAAGTCATATACAAAAGTGGTGCACAATGAAGTAGATGATATTTTTCATGCATAATACTGAGAAAAATCTCTTTTGGCTCAGCTATTAATTTCACCCTACCCTCATTCCAGCTAACCCCATGGTCAGTTTCATCTATAAATTATTTGGCATAACAAGATGGAATTACAGAATTCCTAACAATCTAAGTATTATTATATCAAAGAGTCCCTCCATTTTATTTTCAGCAGATTTATACACTAAGTAGAATCAGTCAGTATTACTTGGGAAACTCCTCACTTAGCTACTCTTACAAGTAGCCACCTGCAAAATGACAGCACACAAATAAAACCATGACTATGGCCTGGAGACCTCACTACTATTAGTGGCTTGAGCACTTGATGAAGATGGTAGACAAGATGAGCATGCCCATCCTAGGGGAAGGGTGAAACTAATCACATGTTGTAGGAGTAGGTGGGGGCAAGGGAGGGCAGGGCAGGGCAAGCTGCTGATTCGTGATAACATTCACTGCAAAAGAACACAGGAGCATGTATTTCCACAGGTGAAGCACTTGTGATGCCCCACACAGGGAAAGAGTTACATTAATAAGTAATATGTCTTTATTGATGGGATGCTGGTGAAGACAAGGAACTCTCTTGATGTCCTAAATGACACATGCAACCATTCTCTACTTGCCTACATCTCCACTTCTTTCCACTGAATATAGCTACTTGTCATTTTTATTCTCACAATCAATGTTTGGAGACATGCAGGCACTCAAGTTGTCCAAATTGTTTGTGGAGAATATGTAACAAGCTCCCTCTGCTGCATGCCTGGAAACCCCATAGGTTCATAGGTAGTTAGTAGGCTTGAAGTCCAGGAGGCCACTGAGAAACTTTGCCCAAATTCCCAGTTGCCCCTAACCAGTGTCTGGTTAAGTGACTTGCTCAAGGTCATGCAGCAGGCAAAGCAGGGCTAAGGGAATCAAACCCTGTACCCCAGGAATTACAGCTCACAGCCTTAATCAAAAGGCTGCATTAATATGTGCATAGATTCTCCAGAAGACACAATCTTTCCTGAGTGACAGAAAATATCCTGAATGAGGTAGACCTACTATACAATTTCAATCTAGACTGTCAACACTCTTTAGAGATGTAGTCACATTTCACTACTGAAATCTTCAGCCTTATAGAACCGATCACAAAGACAACACAAACCAATAGATCTTTTGACTGAGAAAGTATTCTTGTCTGGATAATTGTATTTAACCTGGATAACCTCAGTATAGCTGGTCCTATCTCTAACATGATCAGTGACCATTCTGCAATACACCTATCCAAGCTGAACACCAGTGTTAAGTCACCTGTAATACATGAAACTTCTAATCCAGCATATTTACAAATATCCTGCAGCTGGTCACTTGGAAGTCACTGTGGTTCCTTGACCTTGACTCCACAGTCCAATATTTCACAGCTACTTTTCTGGAGATACTCAATTATATGACCCTCCTCAGATGTAAAAAAGTAAAACATAGGAATATGCCACTGAATGTGTTAGATACAGTGCAAGTAATGGTCTAGCATGGTAAGGTATGGAAAATGTACCTCCTGGCCTAATCTACAATGGACTTACAACGTAAATGCCCCAGAAACAAAGTAACATTTTGCCAGCTAACAGTAAGACAAAATACTTTAATTCCAAACAACAAACCTATAAAACAGTTCTAAGTATTTCTACACTGCTTTTTCCAAAACAGTATCATCCCTCAAACCGTTCCCTTCCTCTACCAGTTACAAAACTGTAACCAAATCTTCTCAGTTCACTACATTATTTCAATGCCAACCCCATGCTACACACCCTGCCACAATGTCACCCACTGATTGTAATTTATCATTTCTCTTCTCGTACACATTACAATTGTTCCCCTTCTTTACTTTTTGTATGGTTATGTGGACTCTGAGCAAATTTATCATCACTATAAATAAATAAACTCAATCCACCCTGTGTAAAACTCTATTGATGTTACTGACTGCCCCATTGCTAAAGCCATAAATAGCTTGATGCACAGATCTATATACACAAACTTTAGAAATCTTCAGTAATAGCCTTTCCTCCTTTGGCCTTAACTGGGACTGGCTTATTATACTTTCATCCCTCTTCAAAATGCAGTAAGACAGCATACAGAGGCAATTACTCACAGATGTAAATAGGCATAATCTACTGTCTTTCTCCCAGTTCCATCTAGTACATAGGACTGAAACAGGCAATGAGAAAATAGATAAGGACAAATATGCTGATGCCAACTTCACAGAGCTGTCAAATGCTTTCCATGTGCTAAATCTTCAAATTCCCAAAGCTCAACATATCAAATAGCATATGTTAAATGCCTTTACATTACAATACATTTACAAAGCACATCAAAAACACAAGCCTTCTTTACAAATGTAAACAACACATTATAAAATGAACAGAATAAGGAACAACCAACAATAATATGATAGTATCAAACAGAATAACATTTAATTGTATTAATTACTGTCTTAATTAAGCAACAGTAATCAAGATCAGTGCTCAGACTGTCTGCCAATATTGAATTTAAATTAAATATAAGTGTGGAGTGTTATATCTTAAGATATTTTTATGGCACTGGGGATAAAAAAGCACTGAACAGAGAGCACTATACAAATTGATATCATAGTCTATCCATCAAGCAGCCACTATGTGCATTGCTAACATATTCTAGCCATCTGGCAATGATCTGGACAACTAACCTATAGGTACAGAAGGAACTGCCCTTGCCATGTATGTTTAATTCATATAGTAAATCTTTCTTAATAATTATATTATTAAGATTCCCTTTGGCACAAACAATGTCCCCTCACACTATCAAATCAATAACAGTACCCTAAGTATCCATGAAGTGGTAAGGGACTTGGGATCACAGGTTGACTGCGACCTTAACTTCTACCACCACGTGTCTACCATTGTAAGGAAAGCTTTCCATGTAGCTCACTTGATTAGCAAAGGCATTGTCTCAAGAGCAAAAGAAGTTGGAAACTCCCTATACTCAGCACTTATCAGGCCCATAATTGAGAATAACACCCCATTTAGTATGTACTGTACTAAGCACCTACAGCAATTTGAGAGACCTCAGAGATTTCTAACAAAGAAGATCAAGAGCCTCCAGCATGTGCCTTTCATGGACAGACTAAAATCTCTGTCGCTATACTCTATATCACATAGACTTCTTAGGGGAGACTTATGCTTGGCCTACAAAGCAACCCAAGACCCAGACCTAATGAACTTACTGCATATCTGTAAATCAAATGGGTCTACGGCCACCCATGCCAGGGACTTATATATGGCCTATGACTTTAAATAGGACATGCTGGAGGGACAGATTTATCTCCCAGCAACTGCCACGTCCTTGGAACAGGCTACCAGTTCATGTGAAACAGAGCACCTCTATGACACTGTTCAAGAGGAGCATGGATGAGTGGATGGGGCACCGTAAATTATTATCAGGGATAGAGCCCTCAACCCTCCTGGATATGGGCAGTCATCACTAAATGCAATCTTGGGTATTGACTAGTACCTCTTCTGTATTACATTGGATTGAAATGGCTAGGCTTAAAATGACCTCCGGGTTGATAGCCTAGGAATCTCCTATGATTCTATGATCCTATATTAGCTAATTTCATTTTACAGTTGTAATTTGAAGTGTAAAAGTAGTAAAGCTGAAGAGATATATTTATTTACTAGAAAGAGTAGAGTGGCAAGCATATTTAACTTGGAGGTAGTCATTAGGTTTTCATTACCTGCTCCCACTTAAGAACCTGTCTCATTAATCATTTCCAACACAGTATTTAGTCTAGAAACCAAGATTGTTTTATTAAAAAATTACCATTTTCCTCTCCCTTTCCAACAACAACAAACGATTTTTCCCCAAAAGTTATCTCATAAAATAAATCATAATTGACTTTTTCTATGGGAGTCTGCTAATCTAAATTCAGTGTATTAACTCTCACTATTGAATACCTTATAATGCATTTTCCATTGTATGCTTTCTGTTTAAAACAGCTGATTTTCTAGCTGTTTTAACTCACCATCTTGTGGTATCTTTCAGATGGCAAATAGTTTTTTAACATTGGTACTAGTTTTTCAGCATTGGTACATCCTTCTCAGGTGCTTCCTGCTCCTTTCGCCTTCACTTCATTTGGCCTCACTCCTCTCCCCATACCCTACTCCTAGTTCCCACCCACCCCACCTAATCCACAGTTGTACTGTACTAACTCCATCCACATACCTCTTCACAAACCACTAACAAGACACATCCTTCTTACAGCCCTCCTGCTATAACTAACTACTTCCTCCTTTTCACTCATAAGCTCATTACTCTCTTCCTCCAAATAAATAAATAATAAAAAAAATCATATTGGACTTTTTCTACTATTCTACCTCTCTTAAAACCTACCTCAGCCTACGTCTAACAAAGCTAGTCTACTAAGCCTATTGCTGATACAGGTAATCAACTTTACCTCTCCGTCTCCAATTTTTATCATGCTATCCATCTCTCTATTTCTTACTTCTTAACTCTGAGAGCACAACTTCCATCATACCATGCCAACTTACATAACATCTTATATTTTACCACTTACCCACACATCACCTCCAGCAACACAAAGACCTTATATTTTTATATATTATCAAAACTCTACTGAACTACCTACATAGAACAATGCTCCTTTAAATTTAGTACAATTCTCATCCCAAAAATAATAAAAAATAAACCCACTGCTAAATGGAAGTATCAACAATTACACATATTAACTCATCTCAAACATAGTGGAGACAAACATCCAAATCCAGGACCCAGTAATAGCCAAAAATATTATCATACCACCCAGAGAGTGAATGCCCACTCCATTACAAGACATCCCATCTAAAGGAATACATCTGTTCCTTCTAAACATTAACCTGAGAAGCATAACAAATGCAATACATGAATTCCATGCCTGTCATCCACAATATTCCCCTGACATACTTGTCTTAACTGAAACATGGCTAAAGCCAGAAATAAAAAACAACAAAATCAGACCACCAGGCTATAACATACATACACATGAAAGAACAAGCAAAGTAGAAGGTGGAATAACAATAGTATATAAAGATAATATTAATGGAGACCGTCCCAGTCTTATCCTATTGCAGCTGAATGATGCTTCCTAGCATTTTTGCAGTTACATCCTACTGACACCTCTAAGCATCAAATATTACTTGTTCGTATTTGCATTAATAATTCTAAAACCATGCCATATGCAAAGTATTAAAAGACTTTATCTTAAAGCTTGCAGAGTGGCAAACACAACTGTATTGGTATTTGACCTATGACTTGTGCAGGTAAAAAGAGATTAAATTTTTTTCATATAATATTTATTTATATTGTCATAAATGTTGTGCTTTTTTAAATATCTCAACAACCAAGTAGCACAGACAGAGCTGCTTAGCTTCATATGAAAGCTCTCAAGTGGATGTAGCAAAATTCAGTTGTCAGTGTGTGTGTAACTTGAGTGGTTGCTGAGATAGTGTAAGTTATTTTTAAAATATTGCAAACTTAATAGTTTCTGTGTTTGCTTTGACTTATGAAATACAGTTTAAGACCTAGAACCTAAAGAATACTTCCTCTATAAAATAGTTTGTGCTAAAGAGTTTGCCATTTATACTTCTTTAGTAACCTCTATGGTTCCAGAGATATGAACATTTGTTTGAAATCTAAGAACATGATTTGATTTTATAAAAAAAGCTTTGACTATACCCATTGGAAGTTGGTTTACAAACTTCCAGCTCTTCGGTGCTGGGAATGAGTTAGTATCTAATAATTTAGCAATGTACA
The DNA here is from genome assembly GCF_019279795.1 of Protopterus annectens. NCBI lineage: Eukaryota > Metazoa > Chordata > Ceratodontiformes > Protopteridae > Protopterus > Protopterus annectens. Next base: position 1,404,825,326 of record NC_056728.1, read on the forward strand.
GATAATTCTGAGAAAAATCAAAATAAATGGCAAAAAAATCTATCATAATGAGAATGTATATACCTCCAGGCAACAACATTAATACAGTGGAAAATATTCTCCATTGGATATCGTAAAACCTCCAGCAAGAAACTATCATAATGGGGGACTTCAACATAGACTGGCACAGATGCACCTCAGATAACCTCATAAACTCCATAAACTTACATGGTTTCTCACAATTAATCCAATCAACAACTCGAACAGATAAAAAAAAACAGACAATCTATACTAGACTGAATATTGACAAATAAAACCCCTGACATGAATATCTCAGGTTACCTGCCAGACAGTATTAGTGACTACATCGCAATCCACCTGCTGAGAAAATGCAAAAAAAAAAAAAAAAACAAAAAAAAGAAAGAAATGTTGCGGTAGACTGCTCATGGCAGTCTGAAGCAAGCACACCCCATTCCAGGCACTCTCCCTCCCTTCCAATAACAGCAGAAAAACGTTGCTCTCTCTACTGGAATTTATGAAATGTAAATGTCAGTACAGAAAAAAATGCAGGAATGGCACTCAAATTGTGCCCTCTAGCAAGTTGCACCTGAGGCACATGCCCCCCACTGCAATGCTACTGTAATCAAGTACGCAATCTAAAAATCTGTTATAAACAAGTCTTTATATACAGTCTCCATCACTATAACTGGAATTCACTAAAGGCACTTTCCCTCTATGATGCTGCAACACATGTCAATAACACCTTCTTAAAGATGTTAAAGGAAATGGCATCAACCAGAGCCAAAAGGATAATATCTATACCAGCTCCTTGGCTAACAAGGGATAACATGCATTTACTAAAACAAAGAGAAAAAGCTTGGAAGCAATGGTATACAAATAAAACACTAGGACCCTGCAAAACTTTTGACGGCTTAGAAATCTCTCTAAAAAGCACATCAGAAAAGATAAACAGATATACTAGACTAACATCCAGAAAAAAAAAATAATACAGAAATGTTTTAGTTCTCCATGAAAAAAACTTTCCAACCAGGCCAAGCCTCTACCCCACCCCCAAATATCAACAATAACAAAGACAGTATAGCTATATAATTCAACTCTTACTTCAGAAACTCTGTTCTATCACTAATTAAAGAGACACCACAAACTCTCATTACTATCGCAGATCCTCCAGCTAACTATACTAATAGTTTCTCTTTTCAAACTCTCCAAATATACACAATGAGAAAGCTGCTAAACAAACTTAAACCAACTGCATTAGCAGCTGGCAAATTACCTGCTGAATACATAAGATAGCAGCAGATGCTCTTTCCTACCCAGTCTCCATACTTGTCAACTCCTCAGTTATAGAAAACCATGTCCCAGCAATATGGAAATGTCCTACGTTATTACGCTACACAAAGGAAGAAACTACTGATATCACAAATTACAGACATACAGCTATTCTGTCCCCCCATCCGAAATATTAGAAAACTGCATCCATACCCAATTTATTACCTACCTCACCAAAAACAAACTTTTAACAAATACAGAACACCATTTTCATCCCACCCACAGTACAGCAACCACCTTCCTTACTTTTACTAATACCATAAACCACTACAGAAATGAAGACGAGCTAGTCTCGTCCTAATTTATTGGTTTGTCTAAAGCATTCAATACAGTCTCTCATAAAAACTTCTCACTGAACTAGCCTCCCTTGGACTTAGTCACTCATCGCTATCACAGTTTTACTTAACTGACTGACAACAAGCAGTTAAATGGCAGGAGGAATTTTCCCCTCTTGCTAAAAAAAAAACAGACAAACTAGGAGTTCTCTCCTAGGTCCACTCCTCTTTAACATCTTCACAAGTAAACTATACACAGCAACCAACATTATCTCAATTGTAGAAAATGCAGATACTTCTATACTCATCTGCTTTGCACAAACCCTACCAAAACTACAATAAATATCACAACTATATTTCACTGCAGTCATGATTAATCAACTCTCATTCTTTGCTAATCCTAATAAAATCAAACTAATGCTTTTTACACAGAATCAACATCCTCCTTGCATATGCGCGCATTCAACAACACAAAAATAAAAACAGTATGCCAAACAAAGGTGCTAGGGATACTAATTGACCAAAAACTTAAGTTCAAGCAACATCCATCTCAAATTGCTAAGGATATGTGGGAAGAGACTAAACAGAAGGTAATACAAAAACTGAGAAATTGGAAGCTCTGATGAAGCCTTTGTATGAATGCGCTGCAGATTCCACATTTTGTTTATATAGAAATATAACTCTGTATCTTTTGAATTTTGTAATGCTGTCTGCTGCTTCGATCAAGGGTCACTTGCTTCTAAGTCTATCAATGCAGTATGCCATTCAGTCACAATTTAACCTCCTAGTACATGTATTCCATGAGACCAACTAGATCACTTAGCAACAGAGGAAATTATCCCAAAATACAATGATAAACCAAAGACTGTTCTTTTGCGGCACTGCTAGGAACATTATCTTCCCTGCTCCACTTAAAACCCCTTCAGCTAGCAATCTCATCTGCATGCTCATCGCAGGTCCAGTTTTGCCCAACAGACTGCAAAGAAGCCCACACATGTATCTGCAGAAATGGTAACCACACAGCAACAGGTGGTTTGCAAATCATGTTACTCACAACTTGATTTAATGGCTGCAATATGCACCGAGTTAAAAACTTGGTGCATAAACACTGTTTATTTGCATACACATCCATTAAAAATCAGGAATTGAAGCGGCCACTCAGAAATTCATGGCACCCCATTATTTTGCCCTCAAAACTGGTAAATACCGAGAATTTTGGTAAGTTGAGAGGTATGTATCGTATTCACAAATTTATAAGGCTCAATAATCCATGGAAAAATTGTTCCATTCTTATTAGTTAGTAGCTCTGCCTTTCAGAACCAGCATTTACTCATACAGTACTTGAATTTCAATTCATGTGTGGAGCAAAAGTAGCTTAGGAAGAGTAACTTGGCTTGCTGGTAGCATTTAAAGTCAGAGTCAGTTATGGGCAAAAAACTATATTTCTTATGCCCCCATTCCCATTCTACTTTTTTGGTCAGGTTCATAGTCACAGAAACAGTCAATGGAGGTAGCTTTGCTGTTGTTAAATACAGATTTATTTACAAAAAAATGAAAATAATGCTTTTGTGCAGCTTGGGGAGTAACATGAAAAAAATCAGTCCTATGAATGCTTTCTCATAGTTGCAGGCTCATAGCAATCCATTCAGTGCAAATAAAACTGCCAGAGAGCAGTGTGATGGCCCTTACTCCAGGCCAGCAACCAAAGGGACCAAATCCTCACCACTGAGACTGGTGATGGTGAGGGACATCTACTAGGAGCAAAGATGGATACACACAATATTTTCATATGCAGCACCAAACACAATTTCCCTTAGCATACAGGGAGCACACTCTGGACTTGGGGCTGGACTCTCTCTCTCCAGGCTCAAACAAGACTCCACACTAACCACTTTGGAGCTCTGTGATCCTGTTCCTGGTAGTTGACACACACACCTGGATATTTTATTTTCAAACACACACACACACACACACACACACACACACACACACACACACACACACACACACACACACACACACACCTGGGAAAGGCTGTCACAAATTTACCAGCTGTGCCCACTCTTCCCAGACTATGAGGTAATCACGCTGCCACCAGTCAGCTACTCTAAGGCTCTTACAAGGGTACCCAGTTATACTGAGTAAAATTAATACTAACACAAATGTTAGAGTTTGACCAATGCAGCAAGGCTTTAAGGAGCAACCAAAATAAGCATAAGTACTCTCTTATTCTCTAAAAGACCAGCCACAATGAAAGGTATAAAAATATTTAATAATAAATAATAAAATAGTTAACATGAGAATACTGAATACCTAGTTACAATAAACACCAGAGTTTAAATCACAGGAGATATAAAAAAATAACACAGTTGGATAGATTCACACAGATGCAGAAAAATGATACTTATCTAATCTCACTATATTTTCCTGACTGACTAAAGAATTACTGTTCCTTGGTTACTTATTAAAGCAAGGTAAGATGATTGCTGAGTTGCTTACTACAGGAAGACAAGTGTGAGGTTGTGTGGGGTATCTGAGAGATTTTTCCTGTCAAGTTCTGAAAAACAAAGTGCTGCTGCGAGAGTTCTGGAATATCTCTCATTAATATCTAGAAAATCATTTCAGTACTGGTTATAGAATAACATCACCTCTGGTCACCTGACTCTGGTATGTACATACCCATAGCTTTGCTGAGATCTGTTGCAGCATCTGAAAGCTATAAAACAATTTCAAAAACTTCCACCCATCCAGGGTAACAATTAGTTTACCCTTAAGGACAATAGAGTAAGAATCCTAGTCCTGGTTTTCCCAGATATTTTTATCTCTGACTGCAGTCAGACCTGTAAGATAAAATCTTTATGGCCTAAACCAACCCATTTAATTTTCAACCTATTTTTCAAAATTAGCTGGACTGAGATTAACCTTTTCCCTTCCAGAATTCTCTGTTAAAACATATACATTTAACTGTCTGACATACATATATATATATATCTCTTTTCTGTCCAGCAGAACCCACTGTTGATGCATTTTTAACACAAGCAACTTTACAAATACATTTTTACACAAGCATCTGTACAAATTAGTGTGATAGTCATATCACATAAAATTCTTTACAAAACACCAGCTATGTATGCTGGCATATGTTACACATGCACTGCCCTACTTTCCCTGGCACAGATGGCACTACTTTGTATCATCATAAGCAGTTTCATAGTTTGCCATACTTTTCAACTGATTTCCAAAGCAATCCATTACTTATAAATCTCAGTCCTTGAACTGATCTTCTTGTCTAGGCAGGTAGATTTTTCTCTCTCTCAGGACAACAGCTTCCCATTTACAATTTCAGTCCTTCTTTCAGGACAACAGCATCACAAACACAGCCTCAGTCCTCCTCAAGGCTTTACAGGTTGCCATTTATTTTCATTCAGTACTGTCTAGGGTCTCTTTTCTGCAGAATCCTCACAGGAACCCAAAGGTCATGCATCTTTCTTCTTTACTGATAGAAGCTAATTTATAGTGACAGAGATAGCTTGTCTCATATTAATCATTAATGGATACATGCCTCACTCTGACTTCATTCTCTGAAAGGACTGTACTTTTCTTATATGACATACCCTGTAAGAGAGTATACAAGCCCTTGTATATGCACCTGGCTCTATACATACTATAATTAGAAAATGGATTTAAGGTGTGGGCTATATCATTTAAATACTGTAATTTTGCATGTGATGTAGTACACATAGTACACATTTCTTCTAGAAAGATCAGTATGTCTGTATGAAAATTGACTTCACAGAAATTAGGCATACATCCTCAGTATCTGTATTGCTTATTCACCATCTTGATAAACTCACAACTATCATAACTGATTTTTAAATATGACAATTTGTTTCCAAGCATACAAGGACTTTTTCAATTGAATTTATAAAATGTCATGCAGGTTCCATCCAAACAGCAATAGCATGAAATCTAAGGCTGATGCGCTAAATACTATTGGTCTATCTATAGTCCACATGCAGGTTATGTTTAGAATGTCCTCAAATAGTTTGTAATGCAAGCAAGTCAAATGTAATCATTGTAATGGTCTAAAGTTTAATATTTAAGTAATACTTGGAAGTACATAGATGTACTTTGGAAAACACAAAGAATGTCAGATTTAGTTTGTTGGCAAGTATTGTATTTATCTAAACAAACAGGAATGTAAAATGTTATAAGACTGACCTAGTAGATGTAAAATAAGCATTTTTAAAGCACCAAACAGTTTGTTAAAACAGTTTATAGAAGGGATTATACTTACAACAATAGAGCCATGTAAAAGGCCTAGACAAGACTACCTTTCTCAAACAGTGTCTGTCCTAGGTACTTGAGTTATAATAAATACCACCAAATTTAATTTTAAGAAAAGGTGTATAAGCTGCAGAAACTGGATGTGTCTTCTGTAAAGACTGTCACAGTAATACATCTGCTAAAATAATAACTGTTGACTTCAATAGACTTTTAACTATCAGTCATTATGAAATTGGCTGTTTGTAAACATTCCAAAGGTAGGTTAGTTGTATAATATCTGCCTAAGACTTGGAAAAATACACATCAGAAATCTACAACCCTTACTCTATTTAGCAAGGATAAATATATTTTATTGGTTTACCAGACAGAAGTGCATTTTGGATTAAATATAATTGGTTTAAAATTGTAAATGCATCCTGAATAGATAATGTTGTTGTTGTATCTTTTGGCTTTCCCGGTTAGGGGTCGCCACAGTGGAACTCCGGTCCGCTAATGATTGTCAGTAGATTTTTACGTGCTGGCTTTCCGGGCCTAACGCACAACCTTCAATGAAGGAACGCTCATTTACGCATGTCGCCACACAGAAGGTGCTCTAACTGAGAATCGAATGGGCAATGTCTAACTGTGAGGTGACAACGCTACCGCAGCACCACAATTTTGCAGAGTCAGCAAAATTATGAGGTATGCTGGGTTCTTCCAAAACAAATGGAAAGAGAAGATTATGAGAATTAATATGTATTTTTTACATGCATTGCCCATAGATGTACCCCAAAGAGAAACCACATAAATAACATGTATAACAATTTGAAATTTCAAACCCATTTAGTTTGAGTTGTCATTTTTTTCCTAGTCCAGCCTATGTAATTCTTTATGCATACTGTGACGACTGGGGAGAGATGGGTGAAGGCTGCCAGCCTAGTCAAATAGAATTTTATATCTAATTCTGGCATTTGTAAATAAATGTAAAATACAGGCATGTTTTCTTGATAATAAATGTAAAATACAGGCATGTTTCTTGAGTGTAAAGAAAACACTGTAAAATGTGAACTTCAAGATTGTTGCAACATTGCCATCTGCTGTAAGAAAAACCAAGCCAAGCATTTCAAATGTCTTTGAAAGTACAATTATCTAAAAAATGGTGCCAGAGCGGCTAGCTGAACACATTATTCCTATTGTCTTAACTTAAGGAATGATTGTTAGAGTGTACATGTGGAAGGTGCCTTATTGCTTTGGTTTCTGCTAGAGTGTATATGTGAAATGCCTTTTATTGTTGTATTCTCCTGTGCAGGTGTTAGCTTGCTAAATAATGTACATGTTGTTTCTATTAGCCTGGGAACTCAGAGCAGGTGTCAAGATGATGCAATATGAATACTGGGAAAACCTAAGTGTCAAAAATGATGTAATCTGGGGAGGACCCAGAGACGCGTTTGTTAGTGATGTTTTATAAATTGTATCTCAGAGAGAGATAGAGAGCATTTTGATCTTGATATCCAACTTCACTCTGCTTATGCTCACATGTAAGTTTTTAGCACTGTGATTTCTTGTAGGAATAGTTAAAGCTATTTAAGATTAATTAGGTATTTTTCTTTTAAATCAGACCTGTCCTACTGTATTATTTTAAGTTTCTATGTGATCTCTGAACTCTTAGATATCTCTGTGGTGTAGTAGTTTTGTCTTGTGTTTTAATGATTTATTATTAAATATTTTAAAATTTTCTACCTGTGGCTGGTTTATGTAGAGATAAATTATGCTTTAGAGTACATTATATATTTATAGAGTTTACTGTCTAAGCCCTTCTAATAAGCCTTAGACTGAATAGTCACATTACCATTGGATATTAATATTGCACAGTAATAATTGGACACCCTTTTAAGGGCCTTTCAGTAGCTGATATTATTAACTGAGTGGTGGCAGTAATTACAACTGTATAGTCTGGGTAAAGGGGCACAGCTGGAGAATCTGTGTCAGCCTTTCCCAGGAGTGTCTGTGAAGTTGTATAAATTCTTATCTCAAAGTGTGTGTGTGTTGTGTCAGCTACTTGGCAGGGACACAAAGCACTGGTTGGACAGAGAGGGTACTGGAGATTTTTAGCTTGCCCAGTTAGGCTGAGACCTAGACCCTATAGCTGTGCCACTGGGGACTCTTATTGGGGACCTGGTGAGCAAGGGAGCAACCAGCCTCAGACTGATTGTGATCTCCGCGTGCACTTAAAGGAAATTGTACTTTACTGTGTGTATTAGTTATCCTTTTTTCTTCTATGAGATGACCTCCCTGGTGTTAGTGGTGAGGATTGAGGCTCCTTGATTGCTGGGCCAGGGCACGGTCATCACAAGTGTTTGGCAGTGGTGGGATCTACTTCACATACCAATTGGCTTGTAGTGGTGTGGGGTAGAGTGAATTCCTGTAGCTTATGTACAGTGATCTCTAAAAGTGTTTTGTACTCTAAAACAGACAACGCAGTGTATACTCAGAGTTCAGATCACAATTGTTTTATTTCTTTTGTTAGCTTAATGTTAGTCAGGGTGAGCAGGCAGCATGTCAGCAGAAAAGTATGGAAAGCTGACAAGGAGTCAGCTGGCGGAGATGTGCCAGTCTAGGGGACTGGTGCATGGAAACCTGACTAAAGCAGACCTGATTGCAGCCTTGGTTACAGCTGCATCAGAAAACAGCAGCCTGGAGGATAATCAGACTGACAGTGGAGATACAATATCCTCAGAGAATGGACAGCTCAACCTTTCTGCAGTGAACTTAAAAGTCCAGCTGGAGCTAAAGAGACTTGAGTTGGAGGCCAGGCGTATGGAACTAGAAGCAGCCGAGAGAATGAGGAGCCAAGAAGCTGAAGAACAGGAATGGCAAAGAAAGCATGAGAGGTAAATGCTGACTCTTCACCAAAGTCATGGAGGTAATGGGGAAGGGAGTAACTGGACCCCAGAAGCACAAAAGGTCAGTAAATTTCTTCCACAGTTTAAAGAGGGGGCTAATGTTGATAGCTTCATTCATATACTTGAGTGGGTATGTAAACAGTATGAAGTTGACCAAGGGCTCTGGGTACAGTTCCTGACCCCCTTACTCCATGGTGAAGCTGTAACTTCTTTAGCAAAAATGCATAACACTGACTGTTTTGATTATATTGCTGTAAAAAGACATTTATTAGAATGTTTTAAGCTAACACCTGAAATGTATAGGAAAATGTTTTGTGAGCATAGACGCAACGCAGATGAAAATGTATGTGAATATGCTGCTAAACGGAGCACTTATTTTCATAGCTAGGTGAGTGGATGTCAGGTCACCACTTTTGAAGGGCTGGCAGACCTTTTGGTAAGTGAACAAGCCCTTAACACTTTGCCTGAGGGCACGAGGATCTGGTTAGCTAATAAACAGTGTGCTACTTCAGAGGAGTTGGGGAAGAAGGGAGACCTATACCTAGCAAGCAGGGCAGTCCTGCACTGGAAAGGGACCCCCAGTCCTGCTCATGGGACAAAAGGAACCCATGGTGGGCAGCACAGACTGCCCCAACAGAATCCACCTGTAGCAGGGGAAGCCACTAGTCCAGGTACAAGTCCAGGAGCTAGGGTTAAATGTTTTGAATGCAACCAGTGGGGTCATGTGGCATAGAGATGTTCACGGAGGCAAGGTGGGGAACCAAAGGTGAGGGAGCCAGTAAGTGGTAAAGACAAAATGCCAACAGTGGGTTGTCTTGAGACAACAGGGGTATGGAACTACCATCCTGCAGATGTCCTGACAGGGAAGGATTTGGATGAGGCAGTACCACATACTTATGCAGTTAAATGCAGTAAGGATAGGAGACAAGCATGTGGGTCTGGTAGCCTGGGGGAGACCCAGACAGACTGCATACTTACAGCCAGGACTGCTGAGGTGGTTACTTCAGGGAGTGAGAAATGCTGTAGCAGTGAGACTGAATGTGAGCCACAGCTGCTTGTGGGTACTGATGTTCCCTTGGACAGGGTAACTGCAAAGGTAGAGGTGAGTAGTAGTACCCAGACTGACAGTGAGGCACCGCTGTCAGAAGATGCCAGACTTCCAGTGGAAGGGATGCTGGGAAGGGTTACAAGGAGAGACTTGAGACAGGCTCAGCTCTCAGACCCTACATTGCAAGGCCTGAGGCAGTTAGCTACGGAGGCACCTGATTCTCAAGGGAAGGGGGAATCTGTATACTGGGACAAAGGGTTACTATACAGAGAGTGGATCCCTGGGGAGGGCTAGAAGGTGAGAGAGTATAGCAGTTGGTTGTGCATAGAGCTTACCATCTGGCGCTTCTAGCCATAGCCCATGATATTCCCTTTGCAGGTCATATGAGTATAAAACGTACAAAGAAGCGTATTATGCAAAACTTCTATTGACCTGGAATTTCCAGAAATGTAACAGGGTACTGCAGGACCTGTGAGCAGTGCCAAAAGGTAGGCAAGGCAGGAGACAAAGCGGGAGCTCCTTTGATGCCTTTGCCTGTGATTGAGGAGCCATTTCAGAGAGTAGCTATGGATATTGTGGGTCCTCTGAGTACCCCAAGTTCCACAGGGAAAAAGTATATCCTAGTGATTGTAGATTATGCTACACAATACCCTGAGGCAGTGGCTTTGTCCTCTATTGAGACAGAGAAGGTGGCAAATGCTTTGTTAGAGATTTTCAGCAGGGTAGGTTTTCCAAAGGAAATACTGACTAACTGAGGTGCCAATTTTATGTCAGACCTGCTGGCTTGTCTGTGGAAGTCCTGTGGGATGAAGCAGATGAAGACCACCCCTACCATCCCCAGACTAATGGTCTTGTTGAGAGGTTAAACTCTACAATTAAGTCCATGCTATGGGCATTTGCAGATCAGTTTAAGAGGGAGTGGGACAAATATTTGCCCCGTCTGTTGTTTGCTTACAGAGAGGTTCCCCAGGAATCCACAAGTTTTTCACCCTTTGAGTTGCTGTATGGGCATAGGGTGAGGGGACCTCTAGATTTAATTCCAGATGAGTGGGAAGGTAAGTGTGAGTCTCACAAGGAGTCTGTTGTGGCATAAGTCCTAAACCTCAGGACAAGGCTCAGGGAACTCATGGGCTTGGCCCAGGAGAACCTGGCAGAAGCCCAACAACAGAAAAAGGTGTGGTATGACAGGAATACTTGAGCTAGAGAGTATGCTGTAGGGCAGCAGGTGATGTTCTCATTCCTGTCAGACACAACAAGTTGCAAGCAGCTTGGGAGGGACCTTACAAGGTGGTAAGAAAGGTAAGTGATGTTAACTACATGGTGGAAGTGCTAGGCAGATGGCAGGGGCACAAATTGTACCATGTTGACATGATGAAACCTTACCATGATAGGGAGGCCCTTGTGCTGAGCATTTGACATGGATTGCAGGAAGAGTCTGAGGGAGATCTGGGGACTGATTTCCTCAGTGAGGCTCAGGCTGACACCTCGGTGGAAGGGGTAGCAATGTCCCAACAGCTATCTCCTACCCAGGTTCGAGAAATCCAAGCAGTGTTGCAGGAGATTGGGGGCATGTTCACCGGGAAACCAGGGAGCACCCACCTGGTGCAGCACCTGGTGGATACAGGACCCCAAAGGCCTCTTAGGCAGGCCCCTTATAGGGTGCCTGAGAGAGTCAAACAGACTCTGAGGGAGAAGGTACAAGAGATATTGGAACTAGGGGTGATTCAAGAGTCCAATAGTCCCTGGGCCTCACCAGTGGTGTTGGTGCCAAAGAAGGATGGCAGCAACATGTTCTGTGTGCATTACAGGAAATTAAATAGGCACACAGAGTCAGATGCTTACCCCATGCCTAGGACAGATGAGGCCCTAGAGCAGCTGGGTAGGGCTAAGTATCATACAACTATTGATCTTTCCAAGGGTTACTGGCAGATGCCCTTGGCTCCCAGTGCTAGAGAGAAGTCAAACTTTGTAACTCCTTTTGGCTTGTATGAGCTCACAAAGATGCCCTTTGGGATGAAGAATGCCCCAGTGACTTTCAAGAGGCTGGTAAATCATATCTTAGCAGGAGCAGAAGGGTTTGCCCTTGCTTACATGGATGATATTGCTATCTACAGCCATTCCTAGCAAGAGCACCTTCAGCATGTTAGGGAGGTGCTGGGCAGACTACAGAGGGCAGGGTTGACCATTAAGCTGAGCAAATGTCAGGTGGGTATGGCAGAGGTCTCCTACCTAGGACATAGAGTAGGGAGTGGTAAGATAAGGCCAGAACCTGCCAAAGTGGAAGTTATTCAGGCATGGCCTGCACCTGTTACCAAAATGCAGGTGAGGGCATTCTTAAGGACAGCAAGGTACTACAGAAAGTTAATTCCTAATTATAGTACCATAGCTGCTCTCCTCACAGACCTGACAAGTAAGAACAGGCCAGATAAGGTAGTGTGGACCCCAGCATGTGAGCAGGCATTTCTGAAGCTTAAGGAAGCTTTGGGAGGACCCCCTGTGTTAGCCAGTCCAGACTATAGCAAAGAATTTGTTGTGCAGGTGGATGCTTCAAACTATGGGGTGGGGGCTGTACTTAGCTAGATTTCTTCAGAGGGAGAAGAGCACCCAGTGGTTTATCTCAGCCGTAGGCTCCAACCCAGGGAGGAATGCTATGCAGCAGCAGAAAAGGAATGTATAGCCATAGTGTGGGCACTACATAAACTTCAGCCTTATCTGTATGGAAGAGAATCAACTGTGATGACAGATCACAACCCTCTAACATGGTTAAACAGAGCCAGTCAGCAAAATGCCAAATTACTAAGATGGAGTCTGGGGTTGCAAGCATATGATATGTCAGTGCAGCACCGCAGTGGGAGTAGCAATGCCAGTGCTGATGGGCTCTCAAGACAGGGAATGGGGTGAGGTACACCCAGATAGACCTGACACTCTCAAGAGATGTTTCTCAAGGGGCACTTGAAAAGCTTGCTTGAGTTCCCCGGGGGGGGGGGGGTGCGACGACTGGGGAGAGATGGGCGAAGACTGCCAGCCTAGTCAAATAGAATTTGATTTCTAATTCTGACATTTGTAAATAAATGTAAAATACAGGCATGTTTTCTTGATAATAAATGTAAAATACAGGCATGTTTCTTGAGTGTAAAGAATACACTGTAAAATGTGAACTTCAAGATTGTTGCAAAATTGCCATCTGCTGTAAGGAAAACCAAGCCAAGCATTTCAAATGTCTTTGAAAGTACAATTATCTAACAAAATTGTGCCAGAGCGGCTAGCTGAACACATTCTTCCTATTGTCTTAATTTAAGGAATGATTGTTAGAGTGTACATGTAGAGGGTGCCTTATTGCTTTGGTTTCTGCTAGAGTGTATATGTGAAATGCCTTTTATTGTTGTATTCTCCTGTGCAGGTGTTAGCTTGCTAAATAATGTAAATGGAGTTTCTATTAGCCTGGGAACTCAGTGCAGGTGTCAAGATGATGCAATATGAATACTGGGAAAACCTAAGTGTCAAAAATGGTGTAATCTGGGGAGGACCCAGAGACATGTTTGTTAGTGATGTTTTATAAACTGTGTCTCAGAGAGAGATAGAGAGCATTTTGATCTTAATATCCAACATACCAGCACTCTGCTTATGCTCACATGTAAGTTTTTAGCACTGTGATTTCTTGTAGGAATAGTTAAAGCTAGGAAAGATTAATTAGGTATTTTTCTTTGAAATCAGACCTGTCCTACTGTATTATTTTAAGTTTCTGTGTGATTTCTGAACTCTTAGATATCTCTGTGGTGTAGTAGTTTTGTCTTGTGTTTTAATTATTTATTATTAAATATTTTAAAAATTTCTACCTGTGGCTGGTTTATGTAGAGATAAATTATGCTTTAGAGTACATTATATATTTATAGAGTTTACTGTCTAAGCCCTTCAAATAAGCCTTAGACTGAATAGTCACATTACCATTGGATATTAATATTGCACAGTAATAATTGGACATCCTTTTAAGCGCCTTTTAGTAGCTGATATTATTAACTGGGTGGTGGCAGTAATTACTACCATATAGTCTGGGTAAAGGGGTACAGCTGGAGAATCTGTGTCAGCCTTTCCCAGGAGTGTCTGTGAAGTTGTATAAATACTTATCTCAAAGTGTCTGTGTGTTGTGTCAGCTACTTGGCAGGGACACGAAGCACTGGTTGGACAGAGAGGGTACTGGAGGTTTTAGCTTGCCCAGTTAGGTTGAGACTTGGACCCAGGGGCAGCCCATGCTATTGGACTGCCGGACTACAGCCTCCCAGCTGTAAAAAAAGAAAGAAAGTAAAATAAAATACAAAGAAAATAAAATAAAAAAACGATCGCAAGTAGCGGACCTCCGCGCATGCGCACTAGCGTTTCCGATATCCAGACTGCTGCTGAGACAGTCTGGAGCATGTGCAGACTGTCTCAGCAGCAGTCTGGATTAAGAAGCATTCAAGTGCAGAGATCCCAGAAGTCTATGCAGTTGTAACTGCATAGACTGTCACTAGAAAGGGATCAGACTCGGACTGCAACATGGGCAGGCTGGGAGTCTCGTCGGGGAAGGACATCTCACGGGCTTGTAGTGCTCCAACGAATGAAGGATTTAGTGCTGCAACAAACGGACCTGTCCCAGGTAGGGTGTGTGTGTGTGTGTGTGTGTGTGTGTGTGTGTGTGTGTGTGTGTGTGTGTGTGTATGTGAAATGCCCCAGGTGCTACATGGTGCTGGGTAGAGAATAAGGCTTGAACGCTGTACCTTGGGCCCAGGTGGCAAGAGCCTGAATTCCCTACCCACTACCATTTGTAAAAATGTTGCAGATTTTTCCCTCATACTTGTTCTGTTCCTCATAAAATCTATGGTTTCTGTATTTTTGTGTCCTTGCAAAGCCAGTAGTGCATTGGTGCAGTGGTAGCATTGTTGCCTGACAGCTACATGTTCTCTGGTTTGATTCTTGGCTGGGGTGCCTTACCTTCTTTGTGGAGTCTGTATGTCCTCCCTGTTTTTGTTTCCTCTAGTGTCCTCCCATCTTACAAAGGCATGTGTTTGTCTGGAGTGTTTCTCCCTGGGCCTATGCTAAAAATTTGTTTTTGTTCCAAGTCAGACTTCCCTGGTTAACAAATGTTAAAAATGACACGCATTTGAATATCAGACTTCATATTCTTCAGAAAGTGCATGGTAACACAAAAGCTTTTATTCTAGCAATTTTCTAAGTGTATAAGATGGATATTTGAAATTTGTCCCTATTTTTGGGACTGTATTCCCCCATTGTTGGCTTCATCCAGGTTTTGTGCTAAGGTTGAGAGCTATGGTAAGAACTGAATTCATTGAATATATTTGGGGGCTATATTCCCCCATTACTGGCTTTGTCCGGGTGTTGTTTGCTAAGAGGTTGAGAGCTATGGTGAGAACTGAATTCACTGAATGTTTGGGGGCTGTATTCACCCATTATTGGCTTTGTTCAGGTGTTTTGTGCTAAGAGGTTGACAGCTGTGCTATGGTGAGAACTGAATTCACTAAATGGTAGCCATTTAAGTTTCCGTCTTCCTCTTTCACAAAACAGCTGATTTGGCATAGTGGTATGTTGCTCTGACTGTTTTGCACAGGGTCCTGGGTTTAAGGCTTGGCAGTGAAATGTATTGTGGTAACACAGCATTTTATTCTAGCAACTTTCCAACATTATACAAGCAATGTTTAAAATGTATACCTGGTTTTTGGGCTTTTGTCCCCCCCACAATAAACTTTGGCTTTTTCCAGATTTCTTTGTGCTGCAAAGTTCCGAGATACAACTGAGTAAGTAGATTTTACATGGAGCTGAGAGCTGCAGGGGAGCAAAAGTTTAGTGCTGCTTATGCTGAGTTGGCTTGCATTGTTAATAGCACAACAGGTAGTATACTTGCTTTTGATGCAGAAGGCTGTGGGTTCTACTCCCACAGTAGATAAATGCATTGTTGATACTGTACTGTGTTGCAAAAGGGGTGGATGCTGCACTCCTTTTTGGCAAAGATACCTAGTAACTATGAACCTGTTATCAGTTTGCCATCCATTCCCTATTGCAATATTGCTAGCTTATCATTTTTTTTAGTGTAAGATAGGCAATTTACTCCTCAAGGGCAACAGGCACTTTATTTGTAGATGAAACAATGAAATACAAAGTTGTTTGCTAGCAGCAACCTCTTCATTAGTTACAGATCTCTTTAATGTGGAATTAGTTAGATGACTTTTACTTCTTCAGAGATTGTGCGTATGTACTGTTACTGGTGGACTGTAGAAGTCTGAGTAGACTTTTATGATGGAAATGTTCTGAATTGGGCAGTTTTGTCATTACTGGTGCATGCATTTTGTTTCATTGTTTACTGGAAAATTTTCAAAACAATAAATTTAAAACACCCTCTAAAACTGTACTGTATTGTTCAAGGAATATAATTTAATACAGTCAGGAAGGTGAATGAAAGAGCATGTGTATGTTTCGTGTGCAAGGGGCCTGTGATTTGAAAACAGCCCAAACATAAAGTTAATCTGCCACTGGCAAAATGTATTTTCTTTGAATGTGGGTTTCAATGCTGTTTCAGTGATTGTGAGTTTTCAAGGGCAGAGAAGTTTTAATGCTAAGTCTGTTCTCATTGTGAGACTGCATTGCTTTCTTTAGCATATATGATATCTATTAGTGTTTGCACTGTAAAATGCAAAATAAAATTTTTAAATGAAGTCCAAATCATCGCAGAAGTAAAGCAGTATGCACATTAGTGTTTATGGCAAATGGGGTGAAATAGCCAAGTAATGGTTCATTGGAATGGCTGTAGGGGTGGAAGCTCCATTCGACCATGCTTTTGTGAGGGGGGAAGGGCAGCAAACTCAAAGACAGCCCCGGCTGAACTATACCTCTCAACTGTCCAGATTTTTGCAGAATTAATAGATTTTTGCTTCTTATTTTTCATTTCTTCCTCATAAAAGTTGTGGTTTTCTGTTAAATCATTTAGGAATGAAGTCACTAAATAATGACAGACACTGAGTTTCAGACTTCATAACCTTCAGAAAAATGCATGCTAAAGCAAAACCTGTTATTCGATCAACTGTCTCAGTTTATACAAGAGCAATTTTTAGTACTGTTTATATGTTCCCCCCATATATTTGGCCTTGTCCAGATTTCCTGCATTAACAGGTTGAGAGGTACATACAAATAAATTGCTTTATAGAATTAGGCATATCCAAACCTCTCAGCTGTCCCCAATTTTGGCTCAAAATGTTGCTCTTCCCCTAATAATCCCTCCACAAAATGGCAATTTTGGAAGAAAACATGGAGGGTTTACAATTAATAAATAACTGTAATAATCAGTTATAGATTATTTTTATTTCAGAAATGCATGTAGATTCTTTTATTTTGTCAGCTGCTTAAGTTAGCAGTACTAATATTAAAAAGTGTCCCTTCTTTGACAGGTTCCCAGCTATATTGTGTGGCTATTTTATATTTTTGAATCACATTTTTGGTCCATTTTTCATAAAATTGTATTTTTTTGGGCAAATTAGTGGCAAATCATTAAAGACTGAAGTTAGAAAATAATGACAGACATTTCAGTTTCAGATTTCATACCCTTCAGAAAATTCATACTAATGCAAGACCTACTATTATATTATCTTTCTAAGTTTATAAGAGCAATATTTAAAAATTGTCCTTATTTTTGGGCCTTTGTCCCACTTCTATGTATGGCTTTGTCCAGATTTCTTGCTCTGAGGTTGAGAGGTATGACAAATGTGTCAGGGCCATCGCAGTCAGCCAGAGACATTCCAAATTGTGACATACTTGTTGCACCCCACTCCCCCATGTAGTGACTCTGGATGTGTCCAAGCAAGGTGAGGATCAGTAATGCAGTGTAAATGTGCAGAATATTCCCCCATCCAAGGTAGACACAAGCACTACAATGGCTTTTCATCTGTCCTTGATTTTGCAGAATGTTCTGGTTTCTGTCATGTTTTTATACTGTTGATTTATGCTTACTATTATTCAGAAAATCCCTGTTGCTCTGTGTTTAAGTAGCAGTGCTTTAATGACCATCTGGTAGGCTTGTCTGAGATTGTAAGATGCAAGTAAGTTTTAATAAGCATACTGTTAAAGAATCGCCAACATTGAAAGCCTTTCTGTTGTTGCCATGCAGAGAATACTTACATAACTAGATAACATATAAGCCTTGGGTATTGAAATGCATATGACAGGATTTGTAATAAAGGACAGGATTACATTATTTTAAGAGCTCATTACAGGCTTTACCTGCAAACTAAACAGAATGCCAATCTATTATGTGTGGTCCATATCCTGTTCAGTAATCCTTTAAGCAATGTATGTTGAGCTTGTTTCCTGTTTGCTTTTCATTTTTTAATTTGATCATGTTTTCCCCATGAAACAAGTAGATAGTTGTTGTCAGGCAGCAGGTCTTTTTTGGATAAGAAACATTTTTACAAGTTGGGGTATCACAGAGATTGCTACTTTCAGCATGTTACTTGGTACTTTAATAAAGCTGAATATAATTTATAATTAGAACTGGAGTACAAGGAGAAGTGGTTTGAGTTGAGTGCTGCTTGTTTTTCTTATACTTGAGTTTGACTAGCATTCCAGTAATGTATTTAAAAAGTAATTTATTTTTTCATGCCTCACAACCTTTTTGTTTCCATCTAGATATTAAGTAAGCTGTCATGCAGCCAATGGATTGAAATATGTTTTTTCTTCTACACTTCATTTTGTCTTGATTGGACTCTTATAATGATGGTTTGGCACCCAGGGCAGAGTATTTAATTAAAGTTACAGTTTTTGTGGTTTAGAGCATAGCTCCTCCCCTTTCTAGTTGGCCACACCCATTCCCATTGACCCACCCATTCAGCTGTCTCCTGCAGCCCCTCTTTGATTTGAAATCACCAGCCGCCACTGCCTGGACCCTATAGCTGTGTCACTGGGGAGTCTTATTGGGGACCTGGTGAGCAAGGGAGCAACCAGCCCCAGACTGACTGTGATCTCTGTGTGCACTTAAGGGAAATTGTGCTTTACTGTGTGTATTAGTTATCCTTTCCTCTTCTATGAGATGACCTCCCTGGTGTTAGTGGTGAGGACTGAGGCTCCTTGATTGCTGGGCCAGGGCACGGTCTTCACACATACTAACAAAATGACTTTTAAATAGGCTGCAATGATGACCTAAAACTGAAAAAAAAAAACAATTGGGAAATATTATTTAATACTGAGATTTAGAAAATAAATAAATTGTCTTTTTTCATCTATTTATAGCTAACATATCTTCTCACATAATGCAGACACTGAACTGATTAAAATTAAGATTATTTAATGGAAGATATTAACTCTAGAGGTATTGCAAGGTATAAGTTCACAAATGCCGGTAGTAGACCTCTGTAATTTATATACGATTAGATATAAAACTTGTTTGAGTAGCACAAGCCACATAGATGTTTAATAAAAACAATGGTTTACTCAAGGAGTTGTGGACTTAGACCATACAATGAAATCTTCATTCTGAATCTGAACGTGAAACTGCAACATCATGTTAGATGATTTTTAATTAAGATGGTTACTCCTGAATTATTTATTTGTAGATTTACCAGATGTAGCAAGTTACTTAAATCATGATTTCTTAATATTCTTCACTGAGTTTTTAACATATGAGTTTCTTGGCTTAAATAAAGCAACATGACCTTGTTGTAAAAAAAAAAAAAAAAAGAAAAAAGTAACTTCGTAGAAACAGTTTGCATCCCCTTTAAATTTCATGATTGAAAAGAAAGCATGATAACTCAACTAGAAATAAGCTTTGCAATTGGAATGATTGTAGTATAGTAAACTTAACTGTGAATTTCTTAAAATGTAATTTTAAAATATCCTCATGGAACTCAGATTCATACTTGTCCTGAAAACTGAGAATCTGTTTCTTAACATGAAAATAACAAACCATTTGTGTCAGTGCTATTCACCAAACCTAATTTGAACCACTGAATACTAGAACAAATCTGAGTAAATTAAAAGAAAATATAATTCTAAAGAAAATAGAAAAATAATGAATCTTAAAATCATTTGAAATAATGCTCAAGAAAAATGCAAGCATTCTGGACCCCAGCCCTCCCCAACATAGAAATAAGGGTTTAAATAAAGAAAATCCTAACATTTTATTATAAACACATAGCAAAATCAAAAACTAACTATAACAAAGGTTAACTAACAATTAAATACATGACAGGTTAACATTAAATGTATGCTTGAAATAGCACAAGGCAACACTGATTCACTAAGTTTACCCTGACTAAAAAGGAAAAGAAGAAAATCTACAATAACTAAGACAAACTTAACACAATATAGTGTTCATCTTGATTACAGAAATGAGAAAGTTGCAGCCATCTATCTGAAAATAATGTTCCATTCTATGAATGTTTAATCGATAGATTCATGAGTTCTTACTAAGCATATGACCATCTATCTTAGCCACATCACTTAGTAATTATGGGAGACTAACAATGTCC
Source organism: Protopterus annectens (assembly GCF_019279795.1). Lineage (NCBI taxonomy): Eukaryota > Metazoa > Chordata > Ceratodontiformes > Protopteridae > Protopterus > Protopterus annectens. The sequence continues at coordinate 1,404,845,652 of NC_056728.1, forward strand.
CTATTAAGTAGATTTCCCCAACTTTTCTCAGGAAAATGTTTGCAATCACCTATGCAGTCACCTAGAGTGTTTTTTTAAAGGTTGCTGGGAAATATTCTGCTAAATATATAAGGGCGACCTGTTCTACAAACTGGAAATACACTGGATTAGGTACCTGTCACATGATCTGGTATTGTTGCTGTGGTAGTACAGGTTTAGGTCTTTAGAATGTGTGTTTGCTTTACCACCGGTTCAGATAAGGTGAAGGAGTTCAAATAGTGCTGGGTCAGTCAGAGCACAGAAGGCCAATCAAAACTCCCTCAGGAGTCTGTATGCCACTGAGTAATGGAGCAGGGATATTAGACTACTAGAGTAACTAAAAGAAATGAGGTGTAAGCGGTTATTTATAAAGAAGCATTGACATTCCTAGAGATGGTTTATGTACTTGCAATATAGATATGCTAAGGATGACACTATATTTAATGATGGCCTTAATAAGCAAGGATTAAAATGGAATTAGCCTTGAAAAGATGCTACAAAGGATAAATAGTGCAAAGAATGATTTTCTAATCAGGACAAGGACATAGTGGTCAGACGATAGTCTATTATTAATGTAGGTATCCAAGTCCTGTGTGACAATGGCAGATTTAAGTAGAACGTTAGTGATATTAGTTACCAGAGGAGACTATGCTGCATTTCTTGACACTAAGGATAAGCCCATGATTAATGCATGAAGCATTTGTTTGATATATCCCTTACTGGAGAATTTGAGTATTAGAATAGGATTTGATAACTTCCCACAGTTTGCAGTTATAAGCAAGCTTGTTTAACAATAGTCTGTTGACATCATCTTTTATGCCAGTGAAGTATATACCAAACAGGAAGGGCCCAAGACAGAGCCCTGTGGGACATCACTGATGGTGTTTCTTTCTCTAAAGCAAGCACCTTAACAATATGGGTTCATATCGCAAAGCCAATTACCTGCCTGGTGAACAATGTATGAGTTAATATTGAGTTGTAATAATCGCAGATGATAGTTTTGAAGGCCTTGGCAAGATACAGGTAGGAAGCATGGACTATATTCCCTTATCCATGGTCTCAATAAACCTTTCAAGAATTCAACTTGGTCGAACAGGCATGATATGGCTTTCTACAACGTTAAAACTATGTGAAACCAGGGATAAAAAGTCACCTATATCATTATTTATTAGTTTAGTTATACTATATTCCACACCCATGGTAATGATACTAGGTTGACTAATAGACCTCTAATTTGCAAGGTCATTACTGGGACCTTTATGCAAGGGCACCACAGTAGCTGTTCTTCACACAACCCCACCCAATATATGTGCTCCATTCCTTGATTCCATTCACTGTGCCCCTCCCATATGACTACTCTGCCCTGTTCTCATAGCAGTGTTATATGAGCAGGTGATGTCTGATACACAGTGTGGCCAGTCAGTGCACTCTACAGTTTAGCCTGATTGCAGTAAATCTTTATTGTATCTAATCTAGCCCATAGTGCTCCTTTGCCAGTGCAGCAGTGCACTGCACTTGTGTCTTCCTCTCATAGTCTTCCTCTGTAGCCAGTTTCTCTGACAGGTCCTCAATTGATACCTCCTCTGCTGCTAGCTATAGTGTATCTGATCCTGCGATAGCAATTGATAGTCCCCAGCTGTAGCTGTATGCATACAGCCACATTGTGCAGCATTGCAAAGACAGTCAATATGTTGCTACAGTTGTCTGGAGCATACTACAGCATAATAACAGAGGAATCTTGGCAGCAGGTTTTCATCATTCTGAGCACACACTCCATAATGCTTGGGTCTGCAACAATTCAAAGTTCTATATTGCCTTAGCCATGCTCTGGTGGTTCAATTTCAGTGCAAAGAGACGTGGCTTCAGGGTGTATCTGGCATCACCAATAACATGTTTCTGTAGGAAATCAGCTTAAACAAATTACTAGTATAAGTCTGATGTGCCAGCTGTGGGAATCATGGGAACTGCCTGGTTGGTGTACAGCCACTTTGAATACGATATCCTGTGTATTGCACACCAAATGGCAGTTGATGGACTGGAAACCCTTCCAACTAATGTAGTTTTGTCCATATAGCCAGGTAGATCCTGTATAGTAATGTGGCTGCAGTCTGTGGCTCTTAGAACCTCATGAAAATGGGCTGTTATGTAGAACACCCACATACTGTTGTTTCTCTCTGTTGTAGCCCTTGTGAATTACATATGCTGCTCCACATGCTGCAGTATCACAAGAAGGAACTGCCGTAGTATTCATGAGACAGAAGCCGGAGGTACAAACACGATGTCCCCTGATGGTCACTGGAAGATCCCTGTAGTGAGAATAATCAGAGCTACACATATCTAAGTGTCCACAGGAACAGGGACAAGGATTCCATGCATCTCACAAGATTCATGTGAGGACAGCACATGTCTAACACCTCTCATATGGTGTTCCTGTCCACATGACAGTGGTCAGCTATACTCATTTCATGAATATGGTGGCATGTTACATATGGTCAGATCCCATGACTGATCACTCAGTTTGCATACATTTATGAATCACTCTACCATATTTATTATCCTCATTTGCCTTCACAGTATGGGCCATTAGTATAACTTTGCTCATTTCCATATCATTAACATATGATTCCAACCTCTCAGTTTCTCCTGCGTATGCAGTGGTACTACCTTTGTCTCTAAAGAATGTTCCACCATGAACACTGCCACTCTACACAGTAGTTTACCTAATGTATTACACTGTTTGTTTCTGAATCCTGGCATAAGTCAGTGATTGCATAATTGGCTTTGTTGGCCTGAATGTACCCATAAATACTTTAAAAGTAAAAAGTAAAAAAGTCATGGGCATTCAAAAGCCATTTATCTGAAACACTGTATGTCCTTAAATGGTCATTTTGCATATTTCCCATGGAACTCCATTACAGGAGTCTCACGAGAATTAACCAAGTGAAAACCCTGACATGGCTGGATTTTTCTTTCAGTTTTTACTGAATGTTTAATATGTGTGACCTTTTTACCCTTTGATTTGGATGCTAGTTGGGATATTGTTCAGGCACCTTAAGGTTTATGTGCATCAGCTGGTTTAAAGCCATGTGTTTCTAAAGAAAAACTGAAATATCTGCTTATGTTGTGCTGATGAAGTTACTAAAAGTGCAAAGCATGTGAATCCACAGCTAGTGGGGTTTGGCTTGATGGGCCGCAATGTACCCATAAAAACCTTAAAAAGTAAAAAATCATGGTATTCAGAAGTCATTTAGCTGAAACACTCTATGCCCTTAAGGATCATTTCATACCTTTCAACTGTCCAGATTTTTGTTCATATTTTTGGTCTGTTTCTCATAAAATTTGTAGTTTTCTAGCAAATCACTGAGAATTGAAGTCACTAAATAATGGCATGCATTTGAGTTTCACAATTCATATCCTTCAGATAATTCATGCTAAGACAAAAACTGTTATTCTAGCAACTTTCTAAGTTTATAAGAGCAATATTTAAAACATGTCTCTATTTTGGGGCCTTTGTTCCACCATTATTTTAGGCTTTGTCCAGATTTCTACCACTAAGAGGTTGAGAGGTATGAATTATTTCCTATATCCAATGTACCTCCATTACAGGACGTTTAAGGTATTACACAGTGAAAACTCTAGTTGTCTGTGTTTTTCTTACAGTTTTTACTAGTGGTTTGTCTATGTAACCTTCTTACCATTTGCTTTGTATTTCAGGGTATATAATCTTAAATCCAAAGTATAACAATGTCAGTAATATCAAATATAGTACATATAAATAGTAGAAATATGGAGAACACAATCCTTGCTAAGTATAAGAAGTGCCCCCACAACAAAAATATAGAAATATACTTTCTATAACCACCATTTACAATATAATTGCAAAATTCAATATATCATTTTATAGTCAGCCACTCACAATTATGAATGTCACACTTCTGAGAAACCTGATACAGCAAACTAAAACTTTAGCCTAAAAAAGAATGGAATTAAAAATTGCAAACAACAAGAAAGATCAGACAAAGCTCTATGGATGTAAAAAGAATAATGTCAAATATTAAAATAAAAATATATATAACTTTCAGAACAAAAGTAAAGGGCTAAAGAAATGTAGAAAGAAAACCAGACAAAATGATAACTCAGCATTACAATAAAAAGTAGAAAAATCTGGAGAGCACAACCTTAAACTAAAAAATGCATTATGATCTGTGACCAATATGACAAAGAAAGAAAAAAAAGAATGAACCTGCACGAGTCATACAATAAAATAGTTGGATATTAAAAGTCTGAAAAAATGTTGTACTTAAAACAAGGCATCATTAACCCCATATATATCCATCCAGTGCTATTGACTTGCATCTGACTCCTATAGAAACCCCAAGGAACAACTGCTGCCACCCACAGAGTTTACTAGGCAAGTAGGAAATGAAAGTAGATTCCTTGATACACACACACACACACACACACACACACACACACACACACACACACACACACACACCTTTGAACAATTTAGATTGATCAATCCACATACTGCATATCTTTGGGATGTAGAAGGAAAGTAGACTACCTGGAGATAACCCACATGTACATAAGGAGGACATGCAAACTTCACACAGAAGACACTCTAGTCAAGAAATGAACTGGACTGGGAAAATTCTTTTTCTGAGGTGACAAAGCTACTCACTGCATCACTGTTCTGCCCATAAATATAAATTTTACTGCAAATCAATACTTTCAGTGAATAAATGCATACTCCCAACTTAATGTAGCAAGCCCTATCCAGCCGCAACACAATGAGTAACACAAAATACAACATGCAGCCACAACAAAAAAACAGATAAAACCACACAACGTTGCTTAAGAAGTTCAACCACAGAACAAAACCAACATTAACTACAGCATACACAGCACCCACAAACACAAACACCTGCACATAGACACAGAAACAGGCATGTGTGCATATATACACACACACACACACACACACACACACACACACACACACACACACACACACACACACACACACACGCATATATAAAACAGATACATATATGCATCTGTTAAAGAAATTTATGAAACTGGGGAAAAAACTAATAATAAAAAAATGTTAACATTAAAAATACAGAAAAAATCCTTTAGAGAGAAAATATTGCGTAAAGGTTCCAGACATCAACTGTTCTTATGAATACTGTTGAAGGGAGTCATAAAGCCAAGAGTGCATCGTTAACAACAGCTGTGCATTCCAAGCACAATCAGACCACCACTCAACCCAAAATTTATGCCGAATGACCCCCTGGAAAAAATAATTAAAAATAAAATTAAAAAACTACTTACAAAAAAATATTAATATTAACTGAACAAAAAAAACTAGGTTAGCACACTGACTCACAGTACCCTTACTAATAATTGTTGCAACACTTTAAGGATTCAAGAAAGAAATGGCCTTCCCCTTACCTCAGTCAACAAATAAATAAATACTGACTTTCAAGATGGTTACACACTGATCAACAGCTTAATTTCACCTCTTCCAGTGTAAAAAAAGAAACTGGGAGATAAGGGCTATTAATTCTGACAGTTTTAGTAAAATTCAGTTAGTGGCTAGTAAGTACAATTCCTGGATGCCAGGAAAGAAGAGACTTACAGAGCCTGAAAGAAAATCAACTAGAAAAGGGGAAGAGAAAACACTGACTTGGAAGATTTCTGCAGCTGTCCAGCAAAAAGTAGTTCAAGTTCCAGCTTTGGTACATGATATGGCTTCTAGTAATGAAGACAAACAGATAAAGCAAATGTGCTCAGAAGTGATACAATAAAAGGGTTAATTAGGAGGATATATGAGGGATTGGAGGCTAAAATTAAAGTGGGAGGGTTCCTCCCTGTCAAGTTAAGTCTGAACACTGGAACCAGGCAGGGGTGTCCTCTTTCTCCTTTGTTATTTTGTTTTATATTGAGAGCCATTTAAGGGATACAGAAATTCAAGGCTATAAAGATAAAACTCAAGGCTATAAAGATAAAACAAAGGCTATAGCTGTAAACTATGTACCCATACATGAACTGGTTCAGCAATACCCATATTTATGTGGACAAGATAAAATGAAGTATTTAAGAGTATGGATTAAAAAGGGTTCTGTTATGACAGCTAGAATTATATGACAATAGACTGAAAATAAGATAATATAAAAACTCAGAAACTGGAAGCCCTTGTTTATGGGTATGGATAGCAAGATACAAGCAGTGAAATGTTTTAGTCCCCTTAGTTCTGTATACAGGTCAGGCATATTTTTATTGACCAGAGAAGTTGTGGCCAATAATTAATAAAGACTTGAAGGAATTTATCTGGGAGGGGAAGAGGGTATAGTTCAAGTGGGATAAGCTGATCCTTCTAACAGAACAAGATGGTTTAGGATTATCTGATTTGAAGGGATATTTTAGAGCTACATCGTTAAGTTATAAATAACACTAGCAGGCAGCTATAATTCAAAGTGGAAAAGGATGATGATGAAGCAGAGGAAATTCAAGAAATAAGGGGGGAGAGTGGGATTTTGGATGCAGATCCTTAAGGAGAATAACAACAGCCATACAGAGTATTATATTTATAAAGTAGCAGAAAGTAGCAGAAAGTATTCTAGGAACTAAGCCAATATGAGAATGGAGAAAGGAGATTTTGCCAATAGAGATTATTCCATTTAGGAGTATAGAGAATAGACAAGAGGCACTGGAATTTACTGGAGAAAACTGACAAAGGAAACAAGATACTGGGAACAAATAACTAGAGAGAGAAAGGTAATAGAATGCAAAGAGGCCAAGAAAACACTTGGATTGCAGGCTGGAGACTGCCTTCCCTTTCAGGGATTGACATCAAAGTATAGCCAATGAGAAAGTTATAGGGAATCCTCAGTGAAAGACCTGCCCTGGTAGAGTTTTTAATTTGTTTTAGCTCAGTTAAAAATACACAGTAGCTAGGCTCACCAAACTGTTACACAGAAATGACCTCAGGAATTTATTGTAATGCTGTGAAAATGCTCAGTTTCTATAGGTAGCAGAACCAGAAGAAAAATAATGTTACATGACATTTCTGTGCTCAGCAGTCTAGTATGGTTCCACTGCTACACTTAACATTTCATTTTAGGTGAACACTAACTCTGTTTCTCCATATGAATACACAGTTAACTGTATCAACTGTTATAGATATATATGAACCTGATGCCTGCAGTCTGCCTCTTAACAGGAATATTAGAACTCTTATTAGCTTTTTAAATCTCAAAATTAGGAATGCTCCTTGTAATCAGGTACACTTGAGAGTTATGCATATCTGACTGACTAACAAGGTCTTAAAAAAAACTTATGTGCTGTGCTCTGCATGAGTTACCTACACCTCAACTGTAATATTTTCATACTCTGCTAAACCTGATGGTGCCACTGCCTGCTGACTCCTGATGCTGTTGTGGGTATTACCCTCCATCATTCAAGGTTTCTGGCTTTTCTGCTCGGGTCCATTCACCGTGAACCAAACAACATGTCACAGAACCACACAATGTCTTTGAGGCTCGGTGATTAGTTTTGTAGATCTTGAGTGGAACCAAGCAGAAAGCCTGGAAATTAAGAGTGGCAGATCCAGGATAGTTATGAATGGGGACCTTCTGATGACCACCCATGAATGCCAATAGTCATTCAGTACTACTTAGGTCCACTTAATGGTACACATACCCTTACTTTATTTTCATGGTCTACATATTTAGAAATTGATGTGCAAAGCTGCAAACAATGAATTGCAGAAAGCAAGCACATTTCATGCAGACATTAAAGGCCTAGAGAAATCTACTAGGTATAAACTTTAGTCAAATGTGGTAATTATTGATTTTCTTGCTTGTCCACCCCTATTTTCACCACCACTTATGCTGGTATCCCCACACCACTGGGATGAGTTCCTTCTTGTTGTCTAATGCAAACAATTTGCCTTCCTCTTTAGATTTTTTTCTGAATCTTTTGAATACATCCTAACTGGTTAAGACTGCATTATAGTACCTATGCATAAAGTAATTGAATTAAGCTTGGAGTCAAGGGGCTGCTAAGACCACAGATGCTTATTGGGTTTCTAGATGCCCTGAGGTGAATTTTAGAGCTTTTTCTTACCTTTTGATCCAGTGATGGCCCAAACAATAGTTATGACTAAGGAAAGAAGTTTGACCTTATTTTCTTTCAAGGATGAAATAAGTTGTCCCCAATGCATATTGTTTAGTATTGATGAAAACATTATTCCCCAGTACACTGGGGAAGTAAATGCTTACAAGGATATGTAAATCATACATGAGAATAGTCCCTGTCTCCCTAACTCCCAGAAAAGATAGTCACCTTCTGTGCCTCCTTCTGGTGTTAGATTGGGAAGAAAGTGAAAGAATGAATGATAACAATCATGTACTTCAAGCTACTGCTGTCATAAATATACACAGCATGCCTACTCATTCATACCTCCAAAAGATAGCTACCTTGTTTGCATTCATCTGATGTCAGTATGTGACAAATGTAAAATAATGACTTGCTACAGTAACATATTTCAACTTAATGCTGTCAGAAATACATAACCCTTAAAGTTAGCCACCTGTATATCACCTGATGTTTGTCACAGTAATTATTCCAACCTGCTATTCCTAGACAGTACACTGACTCTAGACAAGCTATAATGAACTTCTGTGCGAACCTCTGAAGTCTGCTTCTGAGTAAAATGAAACTAACAGCTAACACAGTGTCTGCAGTCCCCCCCCCCCCAAATCAAGCTATAGTGAACAACCTTCTGTGCAGCACCAGTTTTAGACTTGGCAGGACCCAGGACAAAGGTTAAGGATGGGGCCCTCCTACTATGCCTGTTAATTCGCTTACTAGTGCTATGATAAACTATTCTGATACGCCATAAATGGTGCATCAAAGCACATTATAAACAGTAAGCATTATATAGTTACTGTGTAAGCCAACACAGCCCATCTGTATGAGAAGTAAGCTATTTGCAAGGCAAACTAAAAAGTGCATAGTGCAGAAGAGCTTGTAATTGTTATATATTATATTATCCTGAAGGGTTTATAGCTATTCATATATTTGTCTGTACGTGTTCAGAAAAAAAGGTGAAAAGAAAACTTTGAATACTAAACCCTGAAAAAAACATAATAAACCAGCATCTTTTTGGAAATGATGGCAAGGATTTCTACATCCCCAAATCCCTGCACCTCTAAATACACTAACTTTGACATTGCACCACAGTGGGGGGAAGAATAAAATCATTAAACTCTTTGTTCCATGGTGTAAGTTACCTGCATAATGCATTTCAGGGTCACAAAAAGGAGCCAAACTATCTTGTGGCATTCACTGAAAGCAAAGAAACTTATGCTAAACAGTATGTCAACCCATTAGAAAACTGTGGAACAAACGGTCTGTTTCATACCTCTCAATTGTTTCTCATTGTGCCTCATTTTTTGCCTTGCCCAACATTAAATGTTTGACTTTCTGGTAAATTACTAGAGATTACAGTCAGTCAGTAATGCCAAACTTTAAAGTTTCATACTTATTTTTCAAAGAATACCTGTAATGCAAAACTTACTGTTTTCTAAACTTTTTAAGAGAATTAAAATAATATTTAAATATTGTCCCTAATTTAGGCTTTTTTTCTAATCATTTGAAATATCAGGATCTGCAATGTTGCGACCAAATGGCCAAAACAACAGACTTATAGTATGTCTGAAATTGTTGTTTCTCAGAATATTCCCTTTCCCCTGATATATAGCAGTCCTGAAGTTTGTATGTATATGTTGGGGGGTGCAGAGGGTCTTTCCCCATTTAAAAAACAAGTTTAAAAAAAGATCGATGTTCACTTCCAAGATGGCTGCACACTGATCAACAGCTTAACTTCAGCTCTTCCACTATGAAAACAGAAACTGAGAAAGAACAGCCAGTGATATTGTCAGCTTGAGTAAAATTCAGTTACAGACTAGTAAGTGCATTGCCTGGATGCCAGCAAAGCTCCAACTTTGGTGCAAGACATTGCTTCCAGTAATTAGAGGAAAAATAAGTCAAACATGCTCAGAACTGATTAAAATAAAAGAAACACCGAATGAGTAAATCAACTCAAATAAATGTCTGGGAAAAATGGAAGACACTTTAAACAGATATTCAGATGAATTGATAAAACTGCAAAAATCAGAGCTCAAAAGGAAGAATGGGCTGGCTGAGTGTGATTCTAAACAAGAAGAGATGTTTCAAAAACTGGTAGAATTAGAGGACAGAGCATGTATGGAAAATCTGAAATTTTCTGCTGTACCAGAGAAACTAGAAGGAACAGACTGTATTAATTTTATGACAGCAGAAATAAGCAAGTGGACTGTATTCCATTACAAGAACTGTTAATTGAAAGGGAACACCATGTGTAAGCTCCAAATCTGGCCATAAGAAAGCAGCCAAGACCTTAATTAGTAAAGATGCAAACCTATCAGCAGAAGGAGTTGATATTGACAAAACTGTGGCATAAGGGCAAAGTATTAAAAGTCAGAGACAGTAAAGTGTTTGTGGAAAATGATTATTCACTGTACTCCAGACAGAAGACAAACACATTTATTCCAGTATTCAGAGAATGTCAAGAGGCAGGTGTAAGAATTAAGCTGCTGTATTATTTCTCAAGGTACAATAACTGGGCTAGACTTGACTGAAGTTATATTTCATGAAAACATATACATTTAATTAAGAACATTAAGAACTTTGATACACATCCAATAACTATGTCAGATCATTTGCCAGTTACATACTAAGATAAAAATGCAGGCTAATGAAGTAAAAATGAGAAACTGGCACTTCCCCACCTACCTGTTAAAAAGAGAGGAATTTAAGGAATGGGTAGTGGAAATTATCCAGGAGTTATTATGGAAGACAGAAAATACTTTAGAACTTATAGCTAGTAAGTGGAATAAAGTGAATGTGGAATTTAAAAATAGGGTAGAAATAAAAGAAAATGAGATCTGGTTAAGAAGTAATAAGAATTATTTAGATGGCTGACAAAGTTAATATATTACAAAATAAGTGGAATCTCACTGAACAAGAAGAAACACAATTGCAGAGTGCTAAAGAGAAAATAAGGGAGTACCTGAATAATATGCATGAGTTTGGAAGGATTGCTGTTAAGCAACTGTTTTTTGATAATAACTCCAGAACACATTTTTTTTTGGCACAACGACTTAGGCACCAGAAAGTAGAAAGGGTTGTTGCCAAACTTAGGGAGCCCTAACATGAAAAATAACTAGAGATCCTGTAGAGGTACTGGAGATATTTTGGAAGTTTTATAAACATTTGTATAAGGCAGAGAAACAGAGAAATCAAGAAAAAGCACAAATGGAAATATTTATGGAAAACTTAGGTATGCCAAGGTTAGAGGTAGATGAGACTCAACAACTAACAGTTAAGATAGGAGGAGATGACATAAAAATGGTGATGTATAATCAATCTACAGGAAAGTGTCCAGGAATAGATGGTATTCCAGTGGGAGTTTGGAAGTTAGGATGGAAGAAATTGATAAAGATCTGGAGTTTTTTTACAGTGTTTAAAAGGAGGAGAGGCACCAACATCCTGGAAAAAAAAAAAGCTGTGGTGGCTGACATACCTAAATATGGTACAGACACGCCTGATCCAGCTTCATATGGGCCTATTTCAAATTTTGATGATGATTCTAAAGTGTCTACGTCTATAATGTTTAAAATAAGGGCAACGTTGATGCCAAAACTGATACATCTGGACCAATGTAGAGTTTGTGGAGGGGAGGCAAACATTTGACAACATAATTATAGAAATTATGATCCAGAGGAAAGCAGAATGTAATAAAATACTGCTGTTATTGATGGCTCTTGATGCAGAGAAAAAATTGCCTATGTAAGCTGGGATTTTATGTGTAGAATGGAAACATTTGCATTTCATGATATAATAATAAGGTTAATTAGAAGGATATATGAGGGCTCAGAGAAAAAAAAATCAAAGTGAGAGATTTCCTTCCTGATAAGTTGTATCTGAACACAGGAACCAAGCTGTTGTTTCTTCTTTCTCCTTTGTTATTTACATTATGTTCTGAACCATTGACAGAGAAAATAAGGAACTGAGAAAGTCAAGGCTGTAATTGGTATGGTGTTCAAGGAAAGTTGGCTTTATTTGCAGCTAGATATTATTTTGTATGTGAAGGAACCAGAAAAGGACATCTCGGTGTTGTGGCATATTCTGAGACAGTTTTGGGTTTCTGTGGATATAAAATTAATGACGATAAAACAAAGGCTATAGCTATAAACTATGTACAAACACATGAATTGGTTCAACAATATCTGGACTTGATAAAATAAAATATTTAGGAGTATGGATTAACAAGGATTCAATTATGGCAGTTGGGGGTATGTTGGCTGAGACTAAATAGAACATAACACAAAAACTGAGAAACTGGAAGCAGTGAAATGTATTTTGTCCCTTTAGATTTATACAAAGGTCAGGCATATTTTTATCAACCATAGCAGAAGCTGTGGATAGTAATTAGTAAAGAACAGGGGAAGAGATGAGGAGCCAAATGGCATAAATGGATCCTCCCAACAGAACAAGGAGGTTTGGGATTACTTCATTTGATGGTGTATTTTAAGGCTGTTTTACATAACACAAGCAGAAAGGATGATAATGAAACAGATGGGTAATTTAAGAAATAAGGAAAATAATGTGATTTTGGACACAGATCCTTAAGGAGAATAACAGTCACATACAGACTATTATATTTATAAAGTAGCAGAAAGTATACTCAGAAGTAAGCCAACACATGAATGGAGAAAGAAGATTCTGCCAATAGGGATGACTGCAATTAGAGGTACAGAAACTAGACAAAAGGGGTCTGGAATTTATTGGAGGAAGATGGCAAAGAAACCAAGGTATTGGGAACACATAATTAGAGAATGAAATGCAACAGAATGGGAAGAGGCCAAGAAAACATTTGGATTGCAGGCTAGTGATCACCTTCCTACTAGGGATTGATATCAGAGTATAGACAAAAAGAAAGGGATAGGGCAATTTTAAATGAAAGACATGTACTTGTTGAGTTCTTAACTGAATCTGGAACAGAAGCTGCTGTTAAAAACAGATAATTAATAAGGCATATAAAATATTGCATGATAAATATAGGAATCAATCATTAGAAGTCAAAAACGATTGCGAAGAGAGAGAGTATATATGCAATTCTCAAAGAAACAATGGGATGAAATATATATGACTCCCAAATATGCAACAAAATCTGGAAGATTTAGGATTTTTGCCTGGAAGTATTTGATTTGATACTTTTATACCCCAAGCAGACTCCAAAGAATTTTTCCTCAAGTATATGGCAAATGTTGGATATGTGATGGGGAAGAAAGAGTAACTGGGAACATATGTTTTGGGAGTGTAATGAGTTGACAGACTTTACAAATTCCCTACAGAATACTTTGTCTGAAATACTAGGCAAGCAAGTGTAACTAAGGAAATTATTTTTTTGAGCTGAGATAGAGAATCTGAATTGCCTAGACATAGTAAGACCTTCTTAAGTTTAGTTCTGATGGCTGCCAAAAAGCAATTACTAGAAAATGGAAATCGAAATCTAAACCATATATACTTGAAGTTGTGAATATTATAATAGAAATAAAAGAACAGGAAGTGGGATCTTTAGAAAATAGGAGTAAATTACATGGAAAAATGAAAATTGTGGGAACAATACATACAGAAAAATGTTTTGAATGAGGAATGATGTTTAAATAGAAGGCAGGAATTAAATAATTTATGTAATATTGCATACATAATAAATGTGAATTATAATGTTAGTAAATGTGAACTTGTTAATATAGCTTAATTACTTTTATATAAATGTAAGTTTGCATGTATCACAAGTGATAATTCAATAAAGGTGTTAAAAAAGATTAGTGTTCGATATTCTTCTACATTTTTGGTCTTTGTTTTCAGTGTGTCGGGGTTCAGCATTGCAAGCTCTGACATTTCCAAACGGAGTTCTTTTTACCTCCATTTATTTTTGGCTTTGTCAAAAAGTCTTCAGCAAAGAAGTTTTCTTATCTGCCTAAGACTGCCAGTCTGGAAAAGAGCATGTTCAAATACTCTGCTCTCATCACAGTTGTAGGTAGCTGCATAATTAATCTCAATGGCAGATTAGCAAGTATGGTTTAATGTTTAGCCTTTCTCCATTATCACAGTTTTCTATTTGTAGTTTGGAGGTGTGCTTTCTGTTATCTAACTGGACTGTCAAGATCAGCTTATAAGCATTTTGAGACTTCTTTACATGTCAGCTGATCCCGACAAATCACATTCCAGGTTCCACACTGACAAGTATGGGAGTTAAGTGTGCTGCACAGCAAAGTCTCTGTCCTTTTAAGTGTGTTGCACTGCAAAGTCTCTGTCCTTAATAGAATTGTAAGCCAGAGCAGCAAGTTACTTTGCTCATTTAGGGACACTCCAGAAGCATGTGTCACTGTCTTACTGGCCATTGCAGCCACAGTTATTTCCAACTGGATCATTGTGGTATGCGTATGTTTTAGTAAGCAGAAAATAATACTAAGACAGATGTTTTGGTCACCTATGTCTAAGGCTGGTCATGGATGAGGGGCTTCCTGTGGGAACATGACCCTACTGGGCCAAACAAGCCCAGATCATCCAAGGCTTGCCTTGGTTGTTTGCATACTTGATCATCTTGCATTTTTCTAGTTGTTTAGGGATTCAGTAATTCAGTACTATCTATCTTTCAAATTCAAAGGCAAACTAGCAGTCATTTCAGTAATTTCAGTCATTTCCTGGCACTGATTCTTACCTTCCTTATAAAGATACTGTTAATTTTTGTTATAGGAGATGCCCCTGAGAAAAACTACCATAAAACAGGCATCATGAGTATGTCAAAGATTGAACTTGTTCATGACAATAGAGAAAACCTTAAAAGCTTTCTAGTCAGGTCTGAAAAAAGCTCTAAATTATAATAGTCTTGGTTAAGAAGAACTTGCCAACTATGAGATACCTCCTACAATTCTCCATGCCCAAGGTCATCTATCAATTCTTCATCATCTAACACCTGTAAGCTAGTTCTAATGCCATAGAAGGATAAAGCCTTAACTATGATCCATGTCACCTAAGTTTGTTTGGTGGCCTGGGCACCTGCTGGGGCTAGTAGGAGGGAAGTGAGAAGTAAAGCAGCTTGGTCTGATCTCCTATCTTCTGGGGAGGGTGTGAAGCACTTGTCCAGGGTGCTCAATCCCTCAATACTGCTGCTCCCCTTTGCACAAAAAGAATCAAATCCAACCATGCCCCAGGGCTGCCAAAACTAAGTAAATGACTAATAACTGATAGGGATAAAACATGGAAGCAATTACTAGAAAATAAAACCTGTATATATACTTAACAAAAGTTTAGGCAACTCTGTAGCCAGGTCAAAAAGCAAGTAAAGACAAAAAGATTTCAATGCAAAACTACAATCCAATAACAAACATAGCCCAAAAATATTCTGGCCTACAATTACCTCATTACTTAACCCTAGATCCAAAAGCAACCCAAGCCCTTGCCCATATAACTCTCCTACCCACATTGCCAGCATGTTCAATACCTATTTCATCAAAAGTATATTTAACATTCCTACTGCCCTTCCTATTCACCGTCCTCTTCCCTCCAAACTCTAATAGCTCTATTCCTAACACACTCCCCTCTCAGAGTACTAACTTCTTTCCTGCTACCCCTCTCTTTTCCGGCTTTTCTCGAGCATCCTCCACACCTCCTTCTACTTCACATTTCAACCTATACCCACTAACTTTATAAGAAAACTACTTCATAAGCTCAAACCCTGTTCTACCTCCATAGATAATCTTCCAGCTGAATATCTAAAACTAGCAATAGAAGCCATTGCCTACCCTATTAGCATACTCATTAACAGAGCCATTTCTGAATCCTATGTCCCAGCTCTATGGAAAAACTCTTTCATCATTCCTCTGCATAAAGGAGGTAACTCTACTGATATATCTAACAATTTTTGCATTGCTATCTTGTCTTCAGTCTCAAAGCTCCTTGAAAATGCTACTAAGCCCCACACAATCTGGCTTCAGACCAGCTCACAGCGCCACAGCTGTCCTATTATCTTTCATGAATACTGTTAACAAAGCAAGAGACTCTGACAAACTTGTTTATTCCCTATTTCTTGATCTGAACAAGGCTTTCAGCACTGCTTGCCATCCTAACTTTTACAGAAACTATCTTGTCTTGGTATTTCATCTTCTCTCTCCAATGGTACTCCAGCTACTTATCAAACAGACAGCATTCTGTAAAATGGCAAGGTTTCCACTCTCCATATCTACCCAATATCACTGGAGTCCTCCCAAGGCTCAATACTTTGTCCTCTCCTTTGTAATGTTTTCATAAATAACCTACATATCTCTTCTTATTATGGCTCCCTAATACAATATACAAATGGCTCAACTATCATTTGCTCTTCCAACAGCCTGCCATATCTTCAACACATTACTCAATAAGCTTTCACCTCTGCTGAGGCCTGGCTTAGTAACAACCAACTGTTACTCAACTCCCACAAAAAATAAGCTCTTCCTTTTCGCTCCCAAATTATATTTTCTAAATAAAACTAATTTTACAATTCAGTCCCAAAATAACAAAATAATTGAAGTAGTTCCCCATACTAACCCATCAGGTGTGGCAATAGAAGAAAAAACTTAAATTCAATCTTCGTATTCAAAATAGTATAACAAAAAAAAAATTAAGAAACTTGGAATTCTGTACCCGCATAAACAATTTCTAAATACATCCACCAGATACACCCTTACTGTCACCTACCTACTAGCCTTACTCTTGTCTGGAGCTCCAACCCTCACTAATGTACAAACCTCACTGAAAACAAAACTTGAAATGTGTTATAATAAAAATGCCAAAGTTGCAACTATTGTAACACATTATACTCATCACTGTATAGCTGTTCCCTCTCTCAAACCGCTTGAACTACAACACCTCACCTACTTTCAACTTAAAACTGCCCACAAAATCATCCACAAACCTGAAGCCTGCCCTTCCCTTAACTTTATATTTCAGAAGTACCTACCCAAAAGATCCCTTAGATCTGAAAATAAACAACTTGTCTCCTTACATAAACCCACCAAGTTGGTCAGACAAGCCTATACTCTTGTACTGTAGCTAAAGGCTGGAACTCTCTATCATTAACAATCAGAGCAAACCCAAAACCTCCCAAACTTTAAATTCAACCTAAATGAATTCCAGTCAAAATCATGGATCTGCTCCTGCTCAAACCCTGGCTGAAACCAATAGCTTTTACTTACCCTTCTACCATATCTTCTGTGCCATACTTAACCCAGCATCATTCTTTACACACACCCTTACTACTTCTCCCAGCTATTTATTTCTATCTTCTTTTCCTCTCATGTTCTTCTATACCTCTCCCCCTTTCTTCTGCATTATTTTTCAATCTTCACCTACTCTTCCCATAACATTACTTTCTTTCCCAGTTTTCCTTTTTCTTTTATTTTTTTAATATGTTGCTAAATGTCATGAACTAGGTTGTCATAAAAGTTTGTATTCTATCATTTTAATGCAAATGCTTAAACCTTTATTATAAATTGTGTTTATGGTATGTTTTTGTAATAGTTATTGGAGCTTTTCTCCCCATACCTTTGCTGAAAATTGGTATGTTAAAACCCAATCAAACTTTCCAGGTAAACAAATGCCAATAAATAAATTAATGATAAAGAAAACAAAGTAGTTAGGTTAGTCAATAATTTAGCTACATAGTCAATAAAGTGTTTTAAATACAGGTGTTGAATGCAGTCAGTCTTTTTATGTGTGTCACGTCCTCACACATCAAGTAGAAAATGTGGCTTTGAAAAACCACTGAATAACCCACTCTTTCAACATACAAATGGAAATGTAAATGCTGTGCAAAACAGAGCTGTAGCAGGGGAAATTAGTGTTACACCCAGTTTGTGTCTGCCCCTTCCCATGACTAATACCGTTGTGCCCAAGCTGAGACAGGATGTCACTAAGCTTTCTGCAACAAAAACAACAGTGGGCAAAAGGTTGTTGCACTAGAAGTACCTCAAAGCACTGTGACCCAGCATGGGGGTGTGGAAGTATATACTTACTTTTGCTTTGGTGTTGTTGGTTCTGCACTGCACTGTGCTTGTTAGAGGAACAGGGAATTATGTATGGAAGAAGAAAAATCAGTCTTATATTTTAAACAATGTAAATATTTTATTATCATATTTTATTTTACATACTGCGTATTACACAGGCACAGTGAACTTATTTCATCACTGATTGCTGATATAACTATTTTATAGTTTTGTGCTTATACAATACTAATAAACTAGCCTCTTATCAATCAGTGCTTACATTTAACTTTCAATAATTTGCCATTGCTAAGCATGTAAATCTGGATTTCACCATCAACTATTCTATGTCCTAATCACAAGTTTGAGTTAACATTGCTCCTTAAACAAAACCAGTTAAATGCACCATTTTAGCATTTACAATATAATTTGAAATAAGAAACTAACTAGTAATCATATTGTTTTACTTTCACTATGTTACAAATCTTAACAAATGGACCATTGACTTCTCTCCTCACATTGCAGTCTACTTTATTAAACAGAGATATATATCTTAGGTCATTTGTTCCACTTCAGTTACGTCTTCAAGCTTGATTTCTATTAAATAATTTCATGAAGCCCAGTTTTTACAGTGGAGTTCTGTTTTTGACCTCTAATAGTTATTATTTCCATATTTTAATTTCTGTAATTGTCTTTTCCACCTCTGTTATTTATGGCATGTCTTTGTTTTCCTATTTCGAGTTACAGCTTTCTTAGCCAATATCAACACTAAAGATGGCAATGCTTTCACTTCTTTAGTACATGTTATTTTACACCATCTCAAAAAAACATCTTTATACTGAGGTTAAATTTTCTTCCAAGTGTGAAAAAATTAGACACTGTCATAATTTCAGATTAACTTGCGTATTATATGCCTGCATGACTATCTATAATATTGTAAATAAGTTCTTACATGTTGATTTATAATTTGTTTGTACAGAATGTTTTAAAGACTTGAACAGTGTTCCTTTACATTTCTAACTGCACATATTTGTGAAGAAGATTCTAAATACAGACTGCCTCCGAATCAGCTGATCTGCAGATTATGTCATCGGAATGTTGACAGCTGCTATGTGTTACTGTCAGAAACAGAAAGACAGGAAGGAACTTTAGTAAATAGCTGCTGGTTGATTTTCAAAATATGAAATGAAAATTAGACCTGAACAGTTGTGACAGGCTAGTCTATAAAAGAGCCTGCTGAAGACAGTAGTTGTCAGTTAACAGTCAGTTATAGTTGCCAGTTGCAGTTGTTAGTTGTTCACAGTTGTACTGTACAGTGGATACCTAAAAGAACTCACCAAGAACTGTAAGCCTGCCTTTGCTCTGTTGTAGTAATAATTTAGTTTAGATTAGGGACAGTGTTCTTTAGTCAGATAGGAATTTATAACTAATCAGAGTTTTTCTAAATGTTGGATTTCTGTCCTTCAGTATTGATTAATTTTCTTGGTGATAGAGTTCTGTTTGTTGGAAATTACTGTTTTATATATTTAATAATTTTGCTCATTATTAAATATTTTTACTAACTTAAATTGTAACTGGTCAATTAGTGTTTTCTTTAGTGATTTGTGAGTGCTTATACCTGCTTTGATAACTGCCACTCCGAAAGCCTGGCTGTTTTAGGTCATTTGCTACTAATTGTTTTAATATCTAATTTTCATAAGTGGACACCCCTTTAAAGGGCCTTTATGTTCTCTGATTGGTGGAAGTGTGTTACCATATTATTTTGGGGAAGGGACACAGCTGGAAATCTGTGTCAGACTTTCCCAATAATATTTGGATATGTCAGATTTAATTTATTTAAGTGTGTGTGTATCAGAGATCTTAAACTGTGGTACATTGCTCTGCAGTGTGTAATAAGAAGTTATATTTGAGGTGGACAGAAGTATACAGTCCAGTCCCATGTTATAGAGTGTGTACCTGTTGTGCTCTTAGGGGAAATTGTGAAATTTTACTCCTGTTTAAGTGATGGTCTCCTATTGGAGTCAGTAGTGAGGATTGAAGCTCCTTAGTTACTGACGCAGGATAGTAAGGGATGTCATATATTCTTGGCAGTCCAGTGGGATATTATCCAGATGTCACACCAAGTATAAGACTTAGCATACTATTTAAGTCATTTTTGTACTTAAGCATTCCTAAAATATACATTCCCAAGAACCTCTTTCTGAGCCATTGTATTTTTAACATATGCTTTTTATCTACTGGAACAATATTTCAAGCCTCATAAGAGCATAGAAATATTAATGCAAACATTTCCATGCAAAAGATTCTACATTTTCTGAATTTAGTTGTATATCAAGATTAGAACGTTTCCAAACACTGATAATACAATAGTGGTAAGCATAATAATCATACAGTATTAATAGTAATCATATATTCCATGTTATTTTTTTCTTTATACTGTATTGTTTTCTCAAATCTAATGTTGCTTTATATGCCCTGCTTATTACTCTCTTCATGTTTGCCATTTCAGTTCTAGCCTCAATTATAAAATCTATTTGTGGTTTAAAAAAATGACTACCCAACCTTCATATGTCTTCCTTGAACTCTAACATTAGACCTGTATATGCAAGCTGGTCTGAGTTCAATAACATCAAAATTTGTCCAGCTTCATCCCATTTTATTACTAGCTCATCTACAGTTACTCAAGATGAAAATGCTCAAGTTAGTAGCATGAAGAAAAAAAGACAAAAGGCATAAAAGAGAATTCTGTTTCCCATAGGAAATCTTTGCTGGTGCAGTTTCTAAGTGTTTGCAGGCAATGATTCAGTTGTTTTGGGAGATTTCTCTATTCTTTGTGTTGAGACAACTGTAGAGTTTGTGTAGATATAAGTTTGGGGATGGGCTTACTCCCATATCAGGAGTACAGGGTGCTTGCCTCCCCCCTACAAAAACAATTAAAATTAACATTTCACCCTCCCATGTTTTATGACTTTTTTTGAGGAGGGTTCCTTTCAGCTTGTTGGCTTTTAGGAAGTCAACATTTTATAGAAGAACCTCCTTACCTCATTTCCTTTTATGATCTGCTCACAAAATTGTGGCTCTTTGTTCTTTCTTCTCCAAATGCCCATTACATTTTCTTTTGTGTCTTTCTTATTTCTACATATAGTATAACCTATTGGTATTATTCCAGTTTTCAAAGGTGTAACTTCCATTAGCACTTGCTTAATACTTTTATGTATATAAGGTTGTACATAATGTTTGTTTCATTTGTATGCCTAAATGTCCACATGTGATCCTGTCATGAACTCTTTGGTCACTATGCCTATCATGTACCTCCATTTGGGAACATATTTCATGTGTTGAATCAAATATGATAATCAAAGTTAAGTGACCTTATAGTATGCCTCCAAATCTGGAAGTCGCAAACAACACAATTCATTTGTAGGTATTAGATTTTTCACCACTGCACTCTCTCTTTTGTTATGCCAAATAAATTCCTTCAGTTCCTTTTTTCTTTTCATATTCTTCTATATCTGATTTCTTGGTTGATACATATAAGCCTGACCTACATAAAGAACCAGCAAGACCAAAACATCTTAATCACTTGTACCTTATTGTCAGTGTCCATAAATAACAATCTCCATAGTCATATCTTATATACCCTAGAAGAAGCAATAACAGCACTAAGAAAAACGAAGTCATGGAAAGCAGCAGGCTCAGATGAGGTCACAGCAGATATGATCAAGAAGTTGGGTGATATGGGGGAGAAATGGCTCTTGAGGGTATTCATAGCAGTACAGAGAGAAAGGTGTAGCCCAGAAAACTGGAGAATAAGCAAGCTAGTGCCACTGTACAGGAACAAAGTGGATATCCATGCCTATGGGAAGTACTGAAGTATCAAACTCCTGTGACACTGCATGAAAGTTCTGGAGAGGATGATTGATAAATCAATATGTAGAGTAGTAGAAAGTAAGATGGGGGTGAGCAGTTTGGATTCAGATCAGTATATAGCACAACCGACCTGATGTTTGCAGTGAAACAGATAGTTGAGAAGAAGCTAGAGATGAGGAATGAATGAGTCCCACTGGGCATTTCCAGACCTGGAGAAAACATATGACGAGGTTCCAAGAAATCTGATTTGGGCAGTCCTGTGGTGGTTCAAAGTCCTAGAAACATTTGTAGAATTGCTGCAGGCTATGTACAAGGACCCACTGACTCTAGTATGAGCGGGTGTGTATCAGGGTTCAGCTCTGAGTACATTGCTGTTCATACTGGTGATGGACTACATTTGCAAACTGGTTGGAGGGGACAAATCAAAGTTCCTGTATGCAGGTGATGTGGCATTACAGGCAGACTCTAAGCAAGAACTTCAGCAAAGGACAGGGGAATGTAATGCAAAACTGAAGGCACATGGGATCATGAAACTGAGTACAGATAAGACAATTGTAATGGCAACAAATGGAGGAAATCAGAAGAAGCTGGGTAATGATATAGAAGGGAAAATGGTGGAACAAGTCAACAGCTTCAAATATCTGGGAAAGGTGGTTCAGGAAAAAGGAAGTCTGAATGAGGAATTCAAAGCTAGAATTAGAGGGACTGCAGCCAACTGGCACAGAGTGTCAGGGTTAGTGTATGACAGAAGAATGCTAAAGAAGCTGAAAAGTAAGGTGTATAAAACAGTGGTGTGACAAGTACTATTGTATGGTACAGAAACCTAAAGGCAGAACAGTTGAGGAAGCTAGAGGTGATGGAGATGAACTGCCAGAGATGGGTGGTAGGATGCACACTGTGGGACAGATGAACAAGTGAGTACATCAGAGCAGAATCCAAAATATCTCCAATTGCAGAGAAGATCAAAGGGAATAGATTACAGTGGTTTCGGCACATGTGCAGAAAAGCAAAAGATGATCTGGTGAAGAAGATTTGTGACAGACAAACAGGAAGAAAGTAAAAAGAAATGTGGGCATCTAGCAAAGAGATTGCTGGATTGTGTGAGAGAAGACCTGCAACAGTCAGGCATGACAGTCAAATAAGACAGGAGAGTGGCATTGAATCGAGATATAGATGCCAACTGTTGGCATGACACCCCAAACCAATGAAGAATATGGGAAAAAAGGGACTGATGATGATAACGATCTTACATACAATCGTTTGAAAGGACTGATGATGATAATGATCTTACATACAATCTTTTGAAAGGACTGATGATGATAATGATCTTAGTAACAATCGTTTGAAAGGACTGATGATGATAATGATCTTACATACAATCGATTGACTTTTATCTCCATTCCCTTCTTTTAATAAACTTCTTGTGGAACGCCATCACTACCAGCTGTTCCCTATATTCTAATTTCTCAATGCTTCTTTAACTTCAGTTCCTTTTATTATTATGTCAGTATTCCTCCTCTTCCTACTTCTGTTAACTAAGAAAGTTGTAATTATCTCAAATATGTTGCATTTGTTCTATGGTTATTAAAGAATAGTTTTTTTAAAGAATTACTCTTTGTTCAGCTATGTTTTCTAAGTACCCTTGCATAGATATTCTAGCTTCTTTCAACTACTCTTCAACCTATTGTCTTCCGCTATTTTTTTGCTACTGTAGACCCCTTTTTCAAGCCCTCTAGATATGTACTGTGACTATTATTCCATATCTCATTTGCTTTCATTGTGACCACATTTCAAATCTACAGTTTACAATTATCCAAAATCTTTGCAAGCTCTTTACTGCTTAAGTTTAAATCTAACAAAATGTCAGCTAATGTTTGATCTACCCAATTATTAAACAGCTTCTTTTTCAGAACTATTGGAAAATGCCTCTATCTGTCACAATAGACTTGTGCTGTAGTACAAAATGTAATTGTCTAGCTGCATTGTCTGGAAGTGTCACGGATCTGTTTTCATGACTCAGACCATGTTACCCTAATTGTATAGCTGCATGGTCTGGCAGTGTCATGGATCTGTTTTCATGGTTCAGACCATGTTACCCTAATTGTATAGGTGCATGGTCTGGCAGTGTCATGGATCTGTTTTCATGACTCAGACCATGTTACCCTAATTGTATAGGTGCATGGTCTGGCAGTGTCACGGATCTGTTTTCATGGTTCAGACCATGTTACTCTAATTGTATAGGTGTATGGTCTGGTAGTGTCACGGATCTGTTTTCATTGCTCAGACCATGTTACCCTAATTATATAGGTGCACAATCTGGCAGTGTCATGGATCTATTTTCATGGTTCAGAACATGTTATTCTAATTGTATAGATGCATGGTCTGCCAGTGTCATAGATCTGTTTTCATGGTTCAGATCATTTTATGTTAATTGTATGGGTGCATCATGGTCTGGCAGTGTAATGGATCTGTTTTCATGCTTCAGACCATGTCACCCTAATTGTATAGGTGCATAGCCTGGCAGAGTCATTAATCTGTTTTCATGGTTCAGATCATATTAAGCTAATAGTATAGCTGCATGGTCTGGCAGTGTCATGGATCTATTTTCATGACTCAGCCCATGTTACCCTAATTGTATAGCTGCATGGTCTGGCAGTGTTACAGATCTGTTTTCATAGCTCAGACCATGTTATCCTAATTGTATAGCTGCATGGTCTGGCAGTGTCATGGATCTGTTTTCATGTTTCAGACCAGGTTACCCTAATTGTATAGGTGCATGATCTGGCAGTGTCATAGATCTGTTTTCATGGTTCAGATCACATTGCCCTAATTGTATAGGTCCACAGTCTGGCAGTGGCATGGATCTGTTTTCATGGTACAGATTATGTTACTCTAATTCTGTGGGTGCATGTTTTAGCAGTGTCATGGATATGTTTTCATGGTTCAGACAATATTAACATAATTGTAAAGCTGAAACATCTAGCAGTGTCATGGATGTGTATTCATGGCTCAGACCATGTTACGCTAATTGTATAGGTGCCAGTGTGGCAGTGTCATGTATCTGTTTCCATGGTTTAGACTATGTCACCCTAATTGTATAGGTGCATGGTCTGGTAGTGTCATGGATCTGTTTTCATGACTCAGACCATGCTACCCTAATTGTATAGGTGCATGGTCTGGCAGTGTCATGGATCTGTTTTCATAACTCAGGCCAAGTGTATAGCTGCATGGTGTGGCAGTGTCCTGGATCTGTTTTCTTGTTTCAGACCATGTTACCCTAATTGTATATGTGCATGGTCTGGCAGTATCATAGATCTGTTTTAATGGTTCAGATCATGTTATCCTAATTGTATAGGTGCACAGTCTGGCAGTGGCATGGATCTCTTTTCATGGTACAAATTATGTTACCCTAATTCTATGGGTGCATGTTTTTGTAGCAGTGTCACAGATATGTTTTCATGGTTCAGGCTATGTTACCATAATTGTAAAGCTGAAAGGTCTAGCAGTGTCATGGATGTGTATTCATGGCTCAGACCATGTTATGCCAATTGTATAGGTGCCAGTGTGGCAATGTTATGTATCTGTTTCCATGGTTCAGACTATGTTCCCTAATTGTATAGTTGCATGGTCTGACAATGTCACAGATCTCTTTCTATGGCTCAGACCATGTTACCCTAATTGTATATGTGCATGGTCTGGCAGTACTCCGCATCTGTTTTCATGGTTCAGACCATGTTACCTTAATTGTATTGGTGCATAGTCTGGCAGTGTCATAGATCTGTATTTATGGTTCAGACCCTGTTACCCTAATTGCATAGCTGCATGGTCTGACAGTGTCGAAGATCTGTTTTCATGGCTCAGAGCATGTTACCCTAATTGTATAGGTGTATGATCTGGCTGTGTCATGGATTTCTTTTCATGGTTCAGACTATGTTAACTTAATTGTATAGGTGCATGGCCTGGCAGTGTCGTGGATCTGTCTTCATGGTTCAGACCATATTACCCTAATTGTTTAGGTGCATGGTCTGACAGTGTCACTGCTCCGTTTTTATGGTTCAGACCATATTACCGTAAATATATAGGTGCATGGAGTAGCAGTGTCACGGATCTGTTTTCATGGTTCAGATCATGTTATGTTAATTGTATAGGTGTATCATAGTCTGGCAGTTTAATGGATCTGTTTTTATGCTTCAGACCATGTTACCCTAATTCTTTAGGTGCATGGCCTGGCAGAGTCATGGATCTGTTTTCATGGTTCAGATCATGTCACACTAATAGTATAGGTGCATGGTCAGGCAGTGTCATGGATCTGTTTTCATGACTCAGACCATGTTACCCTAATTGTATAGGTGCATGGTCTGGCAGTGTCCCAGATCATTTTTCATAGTTCGGACCATGTTACACTAATTGTAGAGGTGCATGGCCTGGCAGTGTCATGGATCTGTTTTCATGGTTCAGATCATGTTACCCTAATTGTATAGGTGCATTGTATGGCAGTGTCATGTATCTATTTCCATGGTTCAGACTATGTTACCTTAATTGTATAGTTGCATGGCCTGGCAGTGTCATAGATCTGTTTTCATAGTTCAGACCATGTTACTCTAACTGTATAGGTGCATGGCCTGGCAGTGTCATGGATCTGTTTTCATGGTTCAGAACATGTTATTCTAATGGTATAGGTGCATGGTCTGCCAGTGTTAGGCAGCATAGGATGGTAGTTTGTAGGATGGCATTGGTGATCAAGAAGAGGAGGATGAGTGTGAGAGCAGCACCAAGGATCAAATGGTGGAAATTGAAAAAGGGTAATTGTGAGGTGGAGTTCAGGGAAGAGTTAAGACAGGCACTGGGTGGCAGTGAAGTGTTACCGAATAGCTGGGTAACTACAGCAGAGCTAGTAAGAGAGATGATTAGAAAGGTGCTTGGTGTGACATCTGGAAAGAGGAAGGAGGACAAGGAGACCTGGTGGTGGAATGAAGAAGTACAGGAGAGTATACAGAGAAAGAGGTTGGAGAAGAAGAAGTGGGATTGTCAGAGAAATGAAGAAAGTAGACAAGAGTATAAGGAGATGAGGTGCATGGCAAAGATCGAGGTGGCGAAGGCTAAGGATAAGGCATATGAAGAGTTGCATGAAAGGCTGGACACTAAGGAGGGAGAAAAGGACCTGTACCAATTGGCTAGACAGAGGGATTGAGCTGTGAAACATGTACAGCAGGTAAGGGTGATAAAGGATAATGGGGGAAATGTACTCACAAGCGAGGAAAGTTGTTGAGCAGATGGAAAGAGTACTTTGAGGGGTTGATGAATGAAGAGAATGAGAGATAGAGAAAGTTGGATGATGTATGGATAATGAATCATGAAGTGCAGTGGATTAGCAAGGAGGAAGTAAGGATAGTTATCAAGAGGATGAAGAATGGAAAGGCTGTTGGTCCAGATGACATACCTGTGGAAGCATGGAGGTGTTTAGGTGAAATGGCAGTGGAGTTTTTACCTAGAATGTTTAATGAAATCTTGAAAAGTGAGAGGATGCCTGAGGAATGGAGAAAAAGTGTTTTGGTACCGATTTTTAAGAATAAGGGTGATGTGCAGAGCTGTAACTACAGAGGGATAAAACTGATCAGTCACAGCATGAAGTTATGGGAAAGAGTAGTGGAAGCTAGTTTAAGAAGCGAGGTGATGATTAGTGATCAGCAGTATGGATTCATGCCAGGAAAGAGCACTACAGATGCGATGTTTGCTCTGAGAGTGTTGATGGAGAAGTACAGAGAAGGTCAGAAGGAGTTGCATTGTGTCTTTGTGGACTTAGAGAAAGCATATAACAGGGTGCCTAGAGAGGAGTTGTGGTATTGTATGAGGAAGTCGGGAGTGTCAGAGAAGTATGTAAGAGTGGTACAGGATATGTACGAGGGTAGTGTGACAGCAGTGAGGTCTGCTGTGGGAATGACGGATACGTTTAAGGTGGAGGTGGGATTACATCAAGGATCAGCTCTGAGCCATTTCTTATTTGCAATGGTGATGGACAGGTTGACAGATGAGATCAGACAGGAGTCCCCGTGGACTATGATGTTTGAAGATGACATTGTGATCTGTAGTGAGAGTAGGAAACAGGTGGAGGAGAACCTGAACAGGTGGAGATATGCTCTAGAGAGAAGAGGAATGAAGGTCAGCAGGACTAAGATAGAATATATGTGTGTGAATGAAAGGGAGGATAGAAGAATGATGAGGATGCAGGGAGTAGAGGTGGTGAAGGTGGATGAGTTTAAATACTTGGGGTCAATAGTTCAGAGTAACGATGAGTGTGGAAAAGAGGTGAAGAAGAGATGGAGTGGATGGAGAAGAGTGTCAGGAGTGATTTGTGACAGACGAGTACCAGTAAGAGTGAAAGGGAAGGTCTACAAGAGGGTAGTGAGACCAGCTATGTTATATGGGTTGGAAACAGTGGCATTGACAAAAAGGCAAGAGTCAGAGCTTGACATGGCAAAGTTGAAGATGTTAAGATTTGCACTGGGTGTGATGAGGATGGACAGGATTAGGAATAAGTATATTAGAGGGTCAGCCCAGGTTGGAAGGTTTGGAGACAAAGCCAGAGAGGCAAGATTATGTTGGTTTGGACATGTGCTGAGGAGGGATGCAGAGTATATTGGGAGAAAGATGCCAGGATGAAGCTGCCGGGTAACAGGAAAAGAGGAAGGTCTAAGATAAGGTTTATGGATGTGGTGAGAGAGGACATGCAGGTGGTTGGTGTGACAGAGCAAGATGCAGAGGACAGGAAGAAATGGAAACAGTTGATCCACTGTGGCGACCCCTAATGGGAGCAGCCGAAAGAAGAAGAAGATGGTCTGCCAGTGTCACAGATCTGTTTTCATGGTTCAGATCATTTTATGTTAATTGTATGGGTGCATCATGGTCTGGCAGTGTAATGGATCTGTTTTCATACTTCAGACCATGTCACCCTAATTGTATAGGTGCATGGCCTGGCAGAGTCATGAATCTGTTTTCATGGTTCAGATCATATTAAGCTAATAGTATAGCTGCATGGTCTGGCAATGTTACAGATCTGTTTTCATAGCTCAGACCATGTTATCCTAATTGTATAGCTGCATGGTCTGGCAATGTCATGGATCTGTTTTCATGTCTCAGACCATGTTATCCTAATTGTATAGGTGCATGATCTGGCAGTGTCATAGATCTGTTTTCATGGTTCAGATCACATTACCCTAATTATATAGGGCCACAGTCTGGCAGTGGCATGGATCTGTTTTCATGGTACAGGTTATATTACTCTAATTCTATGGGTGCATGTTATACAGTGTCACGGATATGTTTTCATGGTTCAGACTATATTAACATAATTGTAAAGCTGAAACGTCTAGCAGTGTCATGGATGTGTATTCATGGCTCAGACCATGTTATGCTAATTGTATAGGTGCCAGTGTGGCAGTGTCATGTATCTGTTTCCATGGCTCAGACTATGTTACCCTAATTGTATAGGTGCATGGTCTGGTAGTGTCATGGATCTGTTTTCATGACTCAGACCATGTTACCCTAATTGTATAGGTACATGGTCTGGCAGTGTCACGGATCAGTTTTCATAGCTCAGGCCAATTGTATAGCTGCATGGTGTGGCAGTGTCATGGATCTGTTTTCTTGTTTCGGACCATGTTACCCTAATTGTATACGTGCATGGTCTGGCAGTATCATAGATCTGTTTTCATGGTTCAGATCACTTTATCCTAATTGTATAGGTGCACAGTCTGGCAGTGTCATGGATCTGTTTTTATGGTTCAGATCATGTTACCCTAATTGTATAAGTGCATAGTCTGGCAGTTTCACAGATTTACTTTCATAGCTCAGACCATGTTACCCTAGTTGTACAGGTTCGTGGTCTGGCAGTGTCATGGATGTGTTTTGATGTTACCTTGATTGTATTGGTGCATGGCCTGGCAGTGTCATGGATCTGCTTTCATGGTTTAGAGCATGTTATGCTAATGTTATAGGTGGATGGTATGGCAGTGTCATGGATCTGTTTTCATGGTTCAGATCATGTTATGCTAGTTGTATCGGTAAATCATGGTCTGGCAGTGTCACAGATCTATTTTCATGGCTCAGACCACATTACCCTAATTCTATAGGTGCATGGTCTGGCAGTGTCACGGATCTGTTGTAATGGTTCAGATCATGTTACCATAATTGTATAACTGCACGGTCTGGCAGTGTCATGGATCTGTTTTCATGTTGCAGATCACATTACTCTAATTGTATATGTGCACTGCCTGGTGGTGTCACTGATCTGTTTTTGTGGCTCAGACCATGTTACCCTAATTGTATAGGTGCATGGTCTGGCAGTGTCATGGATCTGTTTTCGTGGTTCAGACCATTACCCTAATTGTATAGGTGCACAGTATGGCAGTGTCACAGATTGGTTTTCATGGTTCAGATCATGTTACCCTAATTGTATAGGTGCACTGTCTGGCAGTGTTATGGATCTGTTTTTATGGTTCAGATCATGTTACCCTAATTATATAGGTGTACAGTCTGGCAGTGTCACCGATCTGTTTTTATTGCTGAGACCATGTTACCCTAATTGTATACATGCATGGTCTAGCAGTGTTACAGATCTGTTTTCATGGTTTATACCATGTTACCCTAATTGTGTAGCTGCATGGCCTGTCAGTGTCATGGATCTGTTTTCATGGTTCAGAACATGTTAGCTGAATTGTATAGGTGCATGGCCTGGCAGTGTCACTGATCTTTTTTCTTGCTTTAGATCATGTTACCCTAATTGTATAGGTGCATGGTCTGGCAGTGTCATGGGTCTGTTTTTATGGCTCAGACCATGTTACCCTAATTGTATAGATGCATGGTCTTGCAGTGTCACAGACTGTTTTCATGTTTCATACCATGTTACTCTAATTGTATAGGTGCATGATCTGGCATTGTCATGGATCTGTTTTCATGGTTCATATCATGTTACCCTAATTGTATAAGTGCATGGTCTGGCAGTATCACAGATCTGTTTTCATGACTCAGACCATGTTACCGTAATTGTATAGGTGGTTCCTCTGACAGTGTGATGGATCTGTTTTCCTGGTTCACATCATGTTACCTTAGCTGGTATTCTGTCACATCATCTTGGCACCCCACAGACATCTTCCCTACTTCCTGTAGTGTTTCAGTGTCCATCTACTGCTATACATCCTCAATGAAAGATCATTAATTCCCCGAATAACATTCTTTGTTTCTTTATCTTACTCTTTTAGGTTGGAATATTTAGGCAGCCACTGTAATTCTTTTCATTTTACAAACAACATCCCACCACTATAAGTCTTCCCTGCTTGTCCTTCCTTTGTTCCTCAGTCTTTACCCCACTGTCCTTTTTAATTAAGGTCACTTTCTTCCATTCTCCTTCTGTTCTAGCAATGAAACTCTCTTTCCCACTTTTCTTTACAAACTGCTCATGTTTTCTATGATTCAGGTGTGTTTCCTGTAACATTATTATCTATGCATTGCTACTATAAATAAAACTCAGTATTATCCCGTCTTTCCTGTCAATCAGCCCGTTAACATTCCAAATAAATAAGTTAAACTGTGCCTTAAGAAAAGTTATATTTTATTAACTTAAATAATTAGTTTTTCTGTTACAAACTTGTGCTTTGTCATTTGATTCAATCACATTTTGTGTCACTTTATATTGTCTTGTGTAATATTGTCCCAAAGGAACCTGATTTATTAGAATACACAATTCGTTCCCTACCCAAGAAATAAACATCTATCTCTCTCTCTCTCTCTCTCATTATTCATCATTGCAGATCTTTTTTTATATTTCATTAGATATTTCAAAAGCTGCAACTATTTTTAAAAGGTCAAGCTTAGCCATTCTAGACACAGTAACAACACTCTATTGCAATTGAGTACAGCTTGTCAAGGAGGGCAAGTTGCATTCCGACAGCACTTGAGACAGGCCAGTCCATTGACTGGGAATCTCCCATTCCAAAGCCTGGTAACAAAATGACTTAAAACAAACAACATACAAAATTAAATGAACTGGTTATTTTCTCACCAATAGTTAATAATCTGACTAATTTAAAAATCATCTTTCAGTGTGCAAGTTTTTTTTATTTGTGAAGCTGGCTTCCTAGCCTACTTTCAGTCTGTATTTGTCTTATTGACTTTTCATGTATTCCCACAGTTATTGCATACATTACCAGATTTCACTTTATACAACATTGTCTCTTGATTTCATTTATATAATATGTTTTCTTTTTCATTGATTGTCCGTTTACTTAATTTCCCCCATCCTTCCCTACTTTCATAGTGCCTTCATTAAAAGCAACATAACACAGTTTGCAATTTGAAAATAAGGATTTACTTACTTACTTAAACTTCAATTTTAAGTACATTTGAAATATATTATTACAATTATATTAATCAAATAGTTATTTTCCATCTGGTATTTACTGAGTTCAGATCAGTTTATATTATCATTTAGAATACAATTCACATTTTGATAAAACACATATTTTTCATACAAACATTTATCTGTTTTAAGTACTGTCTTCACTTTATGTTCCCAGTGCATTTGTTGTGGAATCTCACAGATTTTTGAAAAAAAAAACTGTTTAATCTCCTTTGGTTTATCCATCATTTTCTTTTGGAAAATAGGAAAAGGCTTTATAAGAAATCTCTAGTGTTGTGTCTACAGTTTGCTTTTTTGCACCTGCTGACTGGTTGTTTATTTCCTCACCACCTTCCCTTTCCTCCAAATATTCTTTACTTTGCCAGTACATCTTGTGCCTTTTAAGGGACTCTGGAGGGTTTTAATCCAAGTGAATAAAAGAGTCAAAATAACGCAAGATACAGTAACTTGCAATTAAATTATATTTCTCTGTACAGTCTTATGGAAGGAAAAAAGTTACTTTGTGTTTGTAAGGAAAAGTTATTATCCACATAAATCTCTGTGTATCTGACCTTTAAGACTGTTCTATTCCTCTACAAAATAGAAAGAATTTCTTCCTGTAGCTGATATGTTTGCAGTTTAATCAATATAGGCAATGGCTACTTTCTCAGTCTCATATTAAAAAATATTTACTCTACATGCTCTGTGAAGGCTGCCAGCCCAGCTAGATAGAATTTTGTAAATAATCCTATGTCATTTGGAAATATTAATAGGATTTGTAGACTTGTTTTACAAATGTAGGAGAACTATATGGTATGATTAAACTATATGTTCTGTACTGAGCTTCAAGCTTGTAACCACAGTGCACTCTGCTGGAAAACAGCAGAAATGTATATAAACTATATGCCAATGCAAATGTATGTTTTCATGGTAGAAATTGGGACATACAGAGTTAACTTGCAAACTCTGAGAAAATAAGTAAAGAATTTTACAACTGTGTGTTATCTCAGCTAGGAGACAGAATGTCTGCAGCTGGGTTTCTTTCTATTGTCTGGAAACAGAGGTCATTACAGGTTTCCAAGGTAATTGTTTTACAACATCCAGCTTCAGGCAGGCTTCAAAGAGAGAATTGTCAGCTTCTGAGTGATAAGTATTCTTAACATAAACATTTTTAATTTTAAATTCCTCCTAACCTGGGAAACTTAAGCAGAGGTGGCAAGAATGATGTAATCTGAAATGATTCAGCAGTAATGTGTATTATCAATTTAAGAACTATCTCAGAGAGAAAGAGAGTGCATTTTGTATTTGTCTCTGGATCTGAACACATCCATTCAGCACTTGTATCTGCCTGGCTCTGTAAGTAAGACATTTAGGACATAGTATCTCTTAGAGATAGATAGGAATATAGCAAGATTAGTGTAGATGTTTTCTATATTTATATGAGACTGTCCTACTATGTTATTTTAAAGTATTTCCTGTGAATCTGAACTCTGCTGTCACTGTGGTAATAAGTATTGTCTTGTGTTTTTATTATTTATTATTAAATATATTTAACCCTTTTAATTGTGGCTGGTTTTGTGTAGAGATATATAAGCTCATAGAGTACTTGCATGTATTTGGTGATATTGTACATGCCACTCATAAATAGCCTTAGCCATAGTCACACTTATTTGGATAATAGTAACATTGCACAGTAGAATTGGATACCCTTTGGTAAGGGCCTTTATAGAAGCTGACAGTAGTGGTTGGTGGCAGTCGGGGACATAGCTAGTGAACCTGTGCCAGCCTTTCCCAGGAGTGTCTGTGTATTTGTATATAAATAGAATCTCAAAGTGTGTGTGTGTGTGTGTGTGTGTGTGTGTGTGTGTGTGTGTGTGTGTGTGTGTGTGTGTGATCTACTTGGGCAGGGACACAAAGCACTGGTTGGACAGAGAGGGTGATGGAGGTTTTGGCTTGACCACTTTGCTGAGATCTGGACCCTAGCGCTGTGCTAGTGGGGAGTCTTACTGGGGATCTGGAGAGAAAGGGAGAAACCACCCCAGGCTGACTATGATCTCTGTGTGCTCTTAAGGGAAATTGTACTTTACTATGTGTGTACTTGTTATCCTTCCAATGTGCACGTCCCTCACTGGTGTTAGTGGTGAGGATTGAAGCTCCTTGATTACTGGGTCAGTGCACGGGCATCACATGCTGTTTCTATCTTCAATAGTATCAGCAATAGAAAGTCCAGTAGATGTGCTGAGTCATAAAGTCTTTACAATGCTTTCCTACAGTTTGTTCTGTTACTACTGTAAGCCTCAAGCTGTCTCATTATGACTTATCCTTGAGTTCAGTTAGTTCTCATTAATGAAGAAAACTGTGTATAGGCCAAAAATGCAGATTCTGTGTTTAGAAGATGTGCCAGGGAGCCCATCTAAGAGTCAAGTGATCCTTTAAATTCTGCCATTGAGCTGCACTGTCTAATAGCCAAATGTAACTTATTCCATAGGCTAGCCACTGAGCCTGTAATAATCTTTGTTTTATGAATACTTCTGCATCTGTCAACTTTAAACACAGCATGCCTACCCTGTAACTAATCTTTCTCTGAAGAAATTCTAAATTCATAAGTGTCCCAAATTCTTGATCGTGTAAAGTTTGAAATGCAAGATATAATTTGCGTCTAAGCTGACTAAAAAAGTAATGTAATCCACATATCTGTATTCTACTGCTGTGGGACAATAATTTATATGCAGTTATCTTTTAATGATTTTCCTTAAGACATTCTGGTGGAATAGTAGGTCACATTTGTTGTATACATAAAATAAACAGTTGTACTCTAATACTGGCCTGATAATGAAAATGCATGGTGATGTTCTTAAAGCTGAGCCATAAGATATTCATGGCTTTGCTCTTGACCATTTCCACATGCTTTTTAAATCTAAAATTATGCGATATTTTAATTCATAAATATTTATATTCTTTGACTATGTTAAGATAGGAGTCACTCAAAAAATGTTAGTCACAGGTTGCAGTTTCCATTCTATTATCATAGGTAAGTACTAGGCTAGTTGCACTTGTGGTCCTTTTTAAGCCTAGACAATTTCTCTCAAAGGTGAGGATCAAACCCTGTACATTGCATCTGTGAGGTAAATACCTTATCCATTATTCCAACTCCCAAAGATCAGCAATTGTAAAACATCTTGTTTGACTGTTCCCAGGACAAATATAACCACACTACCCCATGATCACCACTTTTAAGACATTCAGATTTTTGGTACACAGGAAGGTATATTCCTTCAACACTGTCAGAATTCTGCAACTACTATGATGGAGTAGTAGTTAGATTCACACGTTAGTGGAGTAAGTTCTTATATTTGTCACACTACAAGCATTAGCATAATAAATATTAACATAGTTTTTTTACAACAAGAGAATACATTTGTTTCCCTGAATTTGCTGAGTGATAACTACTAAATGTTTTATCCTGTTTTGAAACTTCGAACTTAGACTGTTGTCACCAAGCTAGATAGGGTGAAAAATAGCCTTGTGAAA